>NC_083286.1:32375406-32675406 GCF_963506605.1 Zootoca vivipara | reverse complement strand
GGCTTTCCATTGGGAGGCGCGAAGGCTTTAGTGGGCGGGGATTGGTGCAAATGTAGGCAGGGCGGGCTGAGAGGAGGAGCCGCCGCCGAGGAGCCACGGCACCAGCAGTGTTTCCTCCCCCCCCTCCCGTGTCAACAAGTGGAGCGCCTGCGCAGGGTATTTGCTTCCCTAGTCGGGCCCACGGTTTGGCCTTCTAGGGGGGGCAGCTGCACCCCCCTGCCCCATGCTGGGTACACCCATGTCTCGACTCCGAGTATATTTCAGTATGGAAGCTTTTTGTCCATATGAGAACCTGGCCAAGGATTTAGGACATTGTGTGGCTTTAGTTCTCTGACAAGAGAGTCTTCCTTTGCATAAAACGGGCCTTCTCAGTGGTGGTGCCCTGGCTATGGTCTGCTCTGACACCTAAATTATGTTCCAAAACCCAAACTTAGAAAAAAAATACAAACTCTCCCCCCCCCACTGCCAAAGTTTCTTTCTTTGATGTATATCAAAGCACAAATTGCTTTGCCTTTGTTGGGGTTTTTTTGTGCTTACGGGATATATATATATATATATATATATATATATATATATATATATATATATATATATATGGTGGCCTGTTTCTAAGCTGATTCTGAGTTTTTATGACACTTTTTTTGATAGTATTTTATTGATTTTACTGTATTTATTGACTTTTTGAAATCACCCAGAGAACTTTAATTGATGGACAGTCTAGAAATAGGATGTACAAACAAACAAACAAACAAGGAAGATGAATAAAGCCTCCCATTCAGTACTGACCGCACTGAAACACTGCGTTCTTACTGCAGTGTAAATACGGTATACCCTTTCCTCTTCCTTTGGGTGGGACTGGGTATGTCTAGAAGTAGAGGTGGCTAAGCAAAAGATGTGCAGTGCTATAGCCTGAGAATGATAGGAAAGATTGAACAGGAGGGAGAGCATCTCAAGATGTTTATGAGCACCTGCTCACAGTGTAACTGGCTTGCTTGGCTGCACCTTGGAGAAAGTCTCAGAATCATTAAAATGTCCAGTTTTGATTAGCTGTTCTTCCTCAAGAAAGAAGAGGTATATACATGTACTTCCTATTCTACCCCAAATTCAGTTTGTGGCATATTATGCAAAAGGAAGACAGAATTAAAAAATGATGGGTGGTATTCAGCTAACTTTTACTCAGAGTAGATATGTCCGTCATGTTCATTATTTTCAATGGGTCTGAATTCAGGGGTCAGCAAACTTTTTCAGCAGGGGGCCGGTCCACTGTCCCTCAGACCTTGTGGGGGGCCAGACTATATTTTGAAAAAAAGTATGAATGAATTCCTATGCCCCACAAATAACCCAGAGATGCATTTTAAATAAAAGGACACATTCTACTCATGTAAAAACATGCTGATTCCTAGACTGTCCATGGGCCGGATTTAGAAGTTGATTGGGCCGCATCCGGCCCCCGGGCCTTAGTTTGGGGAACCCCTGACATAGATGAAAACAACTGTTAGAATTATGTTTTAACGAGAGAATTGTAGAATAGGAAGTGGTGTTCTTTTTTGCATTAAGTAATGTATGTTGTTGAAAGGCGTTCCAGCCTATAGACTACAAATATTTTTATTTCTTCTTCTTCAGGCCGACGATATGATGGCAGTGTGAAGCCAAAACTTAATTTACAACAAATAGCATTTGCACAGGTATGGAGGTACCAGGGAACTGGATTGTAAGTTCTTCCATGAAGCACATAACCATACCTTTCTTCTGAATTCTATAGGGTGGCTGTTATGCTGGTCTGATTCCCATCCCCCAGTGGAATATGTAGTTTGTGTATTGGAAAGCTGTTATCATTTCCAACCATGAAGCAAAAAATCAAAATAAAAAATCAAGGTTCTAGATATATTTTGAAAGGTGCTTGGCACCTTGCAAGTGCTGTTGGATTAGACCAACTTTTACTCTGGTACAGTTTCTATTGACTGCAAAGGCAATGCTGTATAATCAAAAGACATTAAGATCTTAGTTGCAAATATTGGGGCAGAATGCATAATTTTGGTGAAGCCTCTGAGTTTGTAATCTTGGTGTGAACTTTGCTTGGATAACACATTGCTTACTACCTAAAAATGCAAGGTACCTGTTTCAGTGACCCTACAAAAAATATTATACTAATTCTCAGAACCAGGGGTTCAAAAGCTTTTAATGAAGTATGCCTATTAGCAGAGCTTCACATTTCCTCAAAACTTACAAGTCTGCAAATATCTGAGCTTGGTACTTGAACAATTAGGGGGTGTTCACATGTTATATTGTACCTGTGCACAAGTTGTTTGTACCTGTGTTTGTCTGCTCCTGAAAAAGAATCTATCGTGAGTCTTTCCCTTATGTCAGTTTTCTGCCCTCCAAGTCATTAATGCCATGTTTTCTCTGGTACTCACTGCTGACCTAAGATTTGATATCTTGTCTAGGGTTGCCAGACGGGGACCCAGGTGGCTCTGTGGGTTAAACCACTGAGCCTAGGGCTTGCTGATCAGAAGGTCAGCGGTTCGAATCCCTGTGGCGGGGTGAGCTCCCGTTGCTCGGTCCCAGCTCCTGCCAACCTAGCAGTTCGAAAGCACATCAAAATGCAAGTAGATAAATAGGAACCGCTACAGCGGGAAGGTAAACAGCGTTTCCGTGTGCTGCTCTGGTTCGCCAGAAGTGGCTTTGTCATGCTGGCCACATGACCTGGAAGCTATACGCCGGCTCCCTCGGCCAATAATGTGAGATGAGCGCGCAACCCCAGAGTCGGTCACGACTGGACCTAATGGTCAGGGGTCCCTTTACCTTTACCTTTACCTAGGGTTGCCAGACTCAATAGTGGACAGGACTTCTGCGCCTTTAATTGCCCTGCTCTCTTTTGAGTCTGGAAACCTTAAAGAGAAACCAGCAGACCCTTTGCTTGGAAATTAAACAAAGGGTCTGCTGGTTTTTTTTCCAGGTTTCCAGACTCAAAAGAGAGCAGGGCAATTAAAGGCACATAAGTCCTGTCCACTATTGAGTCTGGCAACCCTAATCTTGTCTTCCAAGTTCCCACAAAACCACTGATAGCTTTTAGGTTTCAGTTTGAGAATCTATTCCCTAAGTGGACAAGCAAATAGTTTTGTTTGGATCTGGACAAGAAAAATAAGCAGATTTTCTTTTCACCACCACACTACCACAAAAATGTAATTACAATTGCTTGCTTACTTTCTACATTTCTATTTTCTACATTTGTTGAACTCCTAATCTGACAATGAGTTTCACAGAAGTATTTTTAAACAGCTAAGAGATATTTCTGCATAATGGTTTGTAGGGGGAAAACTCATGTCCTTCATATCACAGATGAATTGTCCACATTAGCTGACCTGCAGTTGGAATGTCATCTGGAAAAGCAGGGAAGAGTTAATCTGGTGCCTTCCAGATGTTATGGACTACAACTTCCATCAGCTGCAGCCAGTATGGCCAGTGGCCAGGGATGATGGGAGTAGTAGTCCCATCTTTGTAGCTCCACATTGGCTGTCCCTGAATTGTTAATGTGTGTCAGGTATGTTTTGTCATGCTCATACTAGGAGCTCACCTGAGGATTATTCTTTTAGCATTTCTGTTGCACAGCGTATATCCCATTTTATCCATGCAGAATCCTGGAAGCCATTTTAAAAGCTGTCTGGTGAGCTTTTATCATAGCTGCCAAGTTCTCCCTTTTTTTAAGGGAAATTCCATTATGCTGAATAGGCTTCCTCGTGAGAAAAGGGAAAACTTGGCAGGTATGGCTTTTATGCCTCAGCCAGGATTTGAACCTTTGTGTTTCAACCCTACCCACCTACAAGTCTCTGCTTTACACTGAGCCTTGCATTGGGAGTAGGGAAACTAAATTACTGCTTTTCAGCATACTCCACAAACCCTTTATGGTGAAATAACAGGGACTGCATTTGGCTTAAAGATTCAAGGATAATTTGCATGCTGCTATTGGTATTAATGGTTACATCTGCAAAGGCAGACCTGCTAACTCTGAACTCTTCCTTGATTATATGCAGATTGTGAATTACAATGGAAGCAGCAACGAGAATTCAGAGAGAGAGTCTGTCATCCACACTCACTACAGCCCTCTCAACATCACAGTCAATGGAAGCCATTGTATTCTTTTTTGGGCTAGAAGGATCATGATTAGGTTTCAGAATCACACACAGCTGGACCTAACAGACAAGACATTTGGCGTCCATGCCACCGTGGATGTTGCAGATTCAAACTGCAGTGAAGAAAATGCAATGTAAGATTATGACCTACTGTGCTCATGAGTTGCTCATGCCTGGTGTACAATTGAAGCAAATTTAGAAACATCCACATAGCATTGTCTTTGCGTCGGTGCAGCCTGTGATGCTACGTGGCTGAGCTGTTTCGATGGCTTGCAATGTTCACCAACATCCCTATTGCTCAGGCTATAAAGTTAATACAGTATTTGCAGTCCAGCTTCTGTGAAAAAGGTAAACCTGCCAGTTTATCTGAGATGAATACTTCACACAGGGCCAAGAGACAGAAAGAAATAGGTTTGTTGTGCATGCTGGGTGGACTGGGGAAAGGTTCCAAGATGTAGGTGAGAAGAAGGACAGAGAGCCATGAGCCAAGATATCTGAAGGATGGATGCACAGCTAGGCAGTGGACTGAAAAACTGGAACCTGAGGGAAGGGTAGGTGAGGAAATGTTGGTTTGGGGAAACAGGGAAACCGAAGCAAGAAGAGGCTAGTTATACTACAGTTTACAGAGTTCCCTGGAAAGAGGGATCAATTTTCAAACCACTCTGGGAATTGTAGCTCTGTGAGGGGAATAGGGATCTCCTAACAATTCTCAGCAGCCTTAACAAACTACCACTCCCATAATTACTTGAGGGAGAAGGCCATGGCTGTTTAAAGTGATATCATAGTGCTTTAAATGTATGTGTATTGTGACCTAAGAAAGAGCATGGTTCCCAGCTCCCTCAGTAAGGTGGTGGTGCAATCCTTCCAAATCCTTCATTGGATTTGGAAGATCTCAATAGGCTAGTCACAGTTCTCTTCCGGGATGAGGTTCTTCAGCTGATGGTCATTGACCAGAAGCTCTCACAGTTTGAACACACCTGGTTCCTTGGCCGTCCTCCAAGTGTCCCCTTTGCAGAAGTATGGAAGGTTGCCGCAAGAGAGAGCGGAACAGACTTGCAACAGACGTTGAGATCTGGTTGTTAATTTATAACCTCTGTGGTTTGCTGGTTTTGTTAATGGCTGTTTAAATGGTGCTTATGTGGATGGTTGGAAGTTTTAAATAGGTTCAATTTATTTATGATCACTTTGAGCCTGTGGTTTTATGGAATGGCCTCAGTTTTTAATATTTTACTGTCCTGTACAAACCCCCAGGGCCGTATGTTATGAGATGAAAAAAAAAACCCTAGCAAGTTAGCTTGAGGGAAGTATTGCCAACCTTGTCCCAGTGGGTGCCATGGCATTGGCAAAGGGGTTCTTTGCTGTCTCCAGGGACCATAATCCTCAGATTTTCATCTTTCATGCATTTTTTTAAAGGAAGTTTCTTGCATTTTTAGATAAATGAGGCAAAACATACAGATGCAATTCTTCTCATTATTTGCCTGCTTCACCCTTTCAGTGTTTAACTTTGCACCCCCCCCCCATGTGCAGGTGAAAGGCAGAGAGATGCATTGGGGACAGAGAGGGAGAGGCATGTGTGGCCTGTATGTGAGAGGAGAAGGGAGGGAAGGGGCGTGTTATGCTGCTGTCTGTGAGAGGGAGTCAGCAGTGTTTGTGTGAGGGAGGTATGACTATATGGTCCGTGTGTATGGGAGAGGGAGAGGGAGAGATGCACTTGGGGAAAGAGAGAGAGAGAGAGCACTATATACATATGAGGCGTGTGAGAGAGCTGCCTGTGTCTCCGTATGTGTGCTGGGTGTGTGTGCATGTATGTGAGGCAGTGACTGCAGTGTCACCTCCTTGCATGTTTCTCCTGGTACTAGGGAATGCTCCCTGTTGTGACTAGAAAGCAGCAGCATCACTGTGCATGCTTGTGGGGGATCAGTATTGTGTGAGCTCTGCAATCAGGACCAGCAAGAACACTCTCTAATTTTGTGTTATGTTACGCCCCCAAGTCAGTCATGTTGTGCTATTCCAGGCGCCCAAATCCGGCACTAGGGCCTACAGCACTTCCTCAAAATGTGCCCACTGGTCCAAAACGGCTGGCAATCCCTGGCTTGAATAATACAGTTTAGCTACATTTCTTCTTTCTTATTTTTTCACATTTATGGATCTAAGCTGACATTGTTCTTTTTTGTCATAGGCTTTCACTTAATTTTGGTGACATTGACAATTTGAAGGGATTTGTCATCAGGTATGTCTTCAAACATGAATTCGGTTTTTTTCAGGATCAGGAAACATCTTATATTAAAGCCTGTTTGAACTGTTTGCTTATCACTAAGCAAACTGGAGGCTTTAAAGCCTTTTAGATAGTCCTATAATGGAGGAAAATGCTGTCATAAAACACTACCTTAAAATACAATTCCATTCATGTCTAACTCTTCCTCGTTGAAATGAAAGGGGCTTAGAAGTATTTAACTTTGACTGGCAATGTGCTTGGTGTTGATAGCCCCCAATGTGAATTTTATGAGAAGCAAAATTCTGTCCTCAATTGACTGGCAATGCAAAGAGGTTTTTGCCTGACCCCATAATACAATTGGGTATTTCCCCTTGGTAAAAAGTAATGGAAGGAAACAGTGAGATCTGTTGCATCTATGACTCTATTTCTTTTACTTCTCTGATTCCTCCTCTCCCAGATTCATGCTGACCAACAGTTATTACAAGCTGTCCATTCAAAACTGGTTTACCTTACATAGAATCCAACTCATTTACAACCATTCTGTACAAGCAACGTTCAATGCGACACGAATCCATGCACCAGCAAGCTACTCCTATCACTGTGAACATGTTAGCAACTTGCAGAGGTATGATGCGCTCCTGACGCCCAGCTCCACAAATGATGCAGCCAAGCTCTGGGAAGTCACTTTTATTGACTTTCAGGTAATACAAGGAAAAATCAAAGCAAGTACATGTGGTCAACCTGTGGTCCTCCAGGTGTTAATGGACTACAACTCCCATATTCCCTGACCATTGGCCATGCTGGCTGGGGCTGATGGGAGTTGGAGTCTAATAGTGTTTGATGGACTCAAGTTCCTGCCCCTGGTGTGCATGGTGACAGCAAGAAAGCTTAATGATCTACTGAGAGCAGATTACAGGGATTTCCAGGTATAAGTGAAAAAGTAGGATTTGAACAGGAAAGAATGTAGTTTCACCTTTGTTATATGAGTTGAAGTACAATTGCAAGCATATTTACTCGGATGTAATTCTCATTATGTTGTATGTATGTATGTAAAGGTAAGGGGACCCCTGACCATTAGGTCCAGTCGTGACCGACTCTGGGGTTGCGGCGCTCATCTCGCGTTATTGGCCGAGGGAGCTGGCGTACAGCTTCCAGGTCATGTGGCCAGCATGACTGACTAAGCCACTTCTGGCGAACCAGATCAGCGCACGGAAATGCCATTTACCTTCCCGCTGTAGCGATACCTATTTATCCACTTGCACTTTGATGTGCTTTCGAACTGCTAGGTTGGCAGGAGCTGGGACCAAGGAACGGGAGCTCACCCCGTTGTGGGGATTCAAACTGCCGACCTTCTGATCGGCAAGCCCTTGGCTCTATGGTTTAACCCACAGCGCCACCCGCGTCTATATATATATATATATATAAGCATTTTATCCCCATTCAAAAGGATTACAAATGCCAAGGACAGTCCCTGCCTTCAGGTTTACAATCTAAAAGACATGGCACAAAAGGAAAAAGGGTTAGGAGGGAGGAGAAAAAAATTCCGGAACTTTTTCTTAGTTATGTTCAATGGGACTCTCTAGGAAATGTGTTTAGGACTGTAACCATAATATTGTTTCAGGTTGATTCATTTGTCTATGGGGTAATTTTGGAACAGCTTGCAAGACAGGGTTCAGGTGTTGCTGGACTGTAGTTCCCATTGTACCTGACCCGATCATTGGCCATGCTGGTTGGGGATGATGGTTGAAGTGCAACAATATCTAGGGCCACAATCTTACTACCCATGTTGAATGGACGGTTGTTGATGACTCTGATTGGGCTTCATGTGCAAAGCAAGAATACTTTCTATGATGTTTGGAAAATCTTCAGGCAGGACTATGCTCTGCATCCCCAAATATCTGCCAGTCAACGTAATGGGGGAACATTAGAAGAGCCTGTTGGATCAGGCCAGAGGCCCATTTAGTCCAGCATCACAGTGCCCAAGCAGATGCCTTTGGGAAGCCCAAATGCAGGACCTGAGCTCTCAACAGCCCTCTCCCCACTTGTGATTCCCTGGAAATGAGAAGTGATCCAGGAACCACATAAATCTGAGTACCTATATTTAACCTGACTTACAGAATAATCCTAAACATTTTAACTGAGTAGCAGTGATGCCTACTAAGTTTAACAGGGCTTAGTAAGTATGTCTAGAATCACATCCCATGGCTAGCTAAACACAGTGCATTTGTGTGGCAATTCCCGCGGCCTCCCGGAATGAAATAAAGACACTGGACACATAGCTTAAGGTTAATGGGTCGAATAGGCCACAACTTTATTGATTACGGAAGAAGAGAGGTATTGGCATAGGCATTGGATCTAACAGACTATATCTGACTCCAGCCCGCTCTGCTGGCAGTCTGTGAAGGGTTAACCACCGTTGGATGGGACCTGCGATGCACATCAACTAGGTACCCATCCTGGGGCCACCATTCGGGGCGTGCCCTCAGGCCCTCACCTTCCACGGTTTCGGACTTGGCAACGCCCCTTGGACTCCTTAAGGGAGTACCCCTCCGCATTTTGGGGAGGTGATGGCAGTAACCTCCCCACCACACCTGTACCTACAAGGGATAATCCAATGCCTACCGCCAAAACCCAAGTTGTGACGATTACCACGAGGTAGGCGAAAACCACCTGGCCGGAGCCAATTTGCCAGGTGGGAAAATTCCTACCAGGCCCCGAATACGGCGACCAACCAAAGTCCGTAGGCAACGTCAGAAGGAAACCCTGCCTGAAAGGGGGAGGTGGGTGGGAAAAGAAGGTGAGTCGCTTCCGAGGGCAAGAGGGAGAACTCCTGCCGCGGGCTCACCTTTATAGGTAAGCCATGCCCCCGCGGTGCGCCCTGATTGGCTGCACCGCAAGCGTCCCGCGGCAGGAAATGGCCAATGGGCTGGGGAGGAATGCTAGCCATTCCTCCCCCACGGGAAGGCCGCGTGTGCCCACAACACCTCCTCCCGTCGAGCCGGGAAGAGGCTTTGTGTGGCAATTCCCGCGGCCTCCCGGAATGAAATAAAGACACTGGACACATAGCTTAAGGTTAATGGGTCGAATAGGCCACAACTTTATTGATTACGGAAGAAGAGAGGTATTGGCATAGGCATTGGATCTAACAGACTATATCTGACTCCAGCCCGCTCTGCTGGCAGTCTGTGAAGGGTTAACCACCGTTGGATGGGACCTGCGATGCACATCAACTAGGTACCCATCCTGGGGCCACCATTCGGGGCGTGCCCTCAGGCCCTCACCTTCCACGGTTTCGGACTTGGCAACGCCCCTTGGACTCCTTAAGGGAGTACCCCTCCGCATTTTGGGGAGGTGATGGCAGTAACCTCCCCACCACACCTGTACCTACAAGGGATAATCCAATGCCTACCGCCAATCGGGCCCGAAGGGCTCGCCGCCAATACCTTTACTTCCGTAACCAACACCTAATAGTATCCAAGACATCAGCCAGCCAGACATCATTGCCATCATTTGAGAGATGCACGCCATCGGCACGGTAGAATCGTTCTTCACAGAAGGTTATAGCAGGATGCGATATCACAAGTCCATTCGAGGCCAGGACCTTTTTGGCAACAGCCAAATCCAAAAACTTCCTTGCTTTGTTCACAGCAGCAGGTGAAATGCAATCACGCCAAATGCGTCTCTCGAGCAGCGCAGACCAACAGATGGTCAAAGTTGGGCATGCAGCCAAAAGTTCCTCAAAGTCCCGAAATATATTCCACTTTAAATCTAGGCCTTTCCGGTACGCCAAATCGTTCTCGCCAAGTTGCACCACCATGAGGTCGGGGGGCCCACGTAAGGCAATCTTAGCCTTTACAGCCGGCAGAAATTCAGACCAGCGCATGCCACGTCTGGTAATCCAGGTGATCCTGACACTGCATGGCAGCCCGAGGTTCGGGCCCATGTTCCGATCGCAAGCACGAGCGCGAGCCCAGTATATAATGCTATGGCCCACCATCCAGATGTTAACAAGATTTCCTGAAAGCAAAGCAAAGAGAACATAAGTGCGGATGCCAAGCGTGGCCTGTGGAACTACTTAGTAGGGCGGAGGTATCCCTTGTATGCCTTGGACTTCCACCGGCCCATATCCTGAATCCTCTCTGTTGATAGGCCCATGTGCACAGCCGTAGTGGCGGCCCCAATACGGAATGAATGAGGTGCAAATTCCGAGGGAGCTAGTCCACAGGACGAAATCGCCCGGCGCATGACGCGTGTGAACTGGTGGCGGGTTAAACAAGAGCCATCCTGGTGAATCAATAGAGGGCCAGGCAAGGGGGGCCTTAGATGTAGGAAACGCCTGGTGTCCTTTACTGGACACGGCCCTATTTGGCCCGTAGCGGGCAAACGCATTAAGGTGCCCCTTCCGAGTTGATCGGTTTTCGATTGGCGAATGCAAATAACTAATTCCTTGCTGGACAATGTCAAGTCTGACAGCAGGATGCCCCTCTTAATATTGCCAGGAGGGCCCTCACATACCACTTCGCCAACCCTAAGGGCACCAAAGAACGCGATTGAAAAGGCTGCCGAGAAAAGCCTGGTCTCAAACTTGGACCAGCAAAGGACCCTGAGGTGCTTGTGAATTTGCATCAAAATATCGAATGTTATTGGCTTACGATAGTCCCTACGCGGGGGCTGAAGCCTGCGCCACCCCTCAAGGGCCTTACGAACTAAAAAATCCGCACAAGGGTCAACTGAGAAGCTGGCCTTACTAAAAAAGGAAATAGCGGCAGTTTGGATGTGAAGGGTCCTGGCGGCCCTGCCCAACCTCCTCAGGCTTGTAAGGTACATAAGGACTTCCTGCTTAGTGGGTGGGGTATTAGGGCCCGAACCCAGAGTTTTAAACCGAAAATTCCTGAAATCAGACCAAGCTTTCTTATAGGTGTTAAGAGTGGAGGGGGCAACCGACGCCAATACTCCCTCTAGGACATCTCGTTCCCAAGATTCCAAAGGTGTTCCGGGAAAGCTTCCGGCAACTCCTGAGCCTCTGGCGCTAGAGAGCGGAAACGGTCCATCTGGAAACGAGATAAAGCGTCCGCGATATCATTATTAACGCCTGGTACGAATTTAGAGGAAAAGTAGATGTTCAATTTCAGACACTGAAGGATGAAGGCCCGAAGTAAGGCAGTGACCCTAGGAGAACGAGAGGATTGTCTGGATAAGATGCCAACGACCGCCTGGTTATCCGTCCAGAAGCATACACGGTGATTCTTTAATTCCTCAGCCCATAAATGCACAGCTACTACAATAGGAAAGAATTCTAAGAAGGTTAGGTCGCGGGTGATAGGTGTATTTTGCCACTCAAGAGGCCAGTGCTGGGCGCACCATCGTCCCCGAAAGAAAACTCCAAACCCAAGGGAGCCAGCGGCGTCAGACTGCACTTGGAAATCCGACTGCAACCTCAAATTATCCTGCCAAAGGGACACTCCATTAAAGTTCTCGAGAAACTCCAACCAAACTTCCATATCAGACTTAACCCCCTTATTAAGGCGTACCCTGTGATGGGGTTTATTGAGCCCGGCCGATAATCTGGCCAATCTGGCGCAAAAGGGGCGCCCTGGGGATACCACCCGACACGCGAAGTTAAGATGGCCCAGGAGAGACTGTATTTGCTTTAAGGTAACTTTTTTAAGGGGTAGCAACTCCGAGATAATTTGTTTCAATGCTGATAATTTTTCCCTTGGCAACCGAGAAGTCTGTGCAACTGTATCCATTTCAATCCCTAAATATGTTATCGTAGACACGGGTCCCTCCGTCTTGTCAGCGGCCAGAGGTACTCCCAATTCAGCGGCTAATGAGGCAAAGGCGTCTAGGAGATAAGCACAGTCTTGGTTATTAGCACCCCCACAGAAAAGGAAATCGTCCAAATAGTGCGTGACACCTTCCAAGCCGGTTTTGAAACGAAGGGCCCAATCTAAGAAGGTGCTGAAAGACTCAAACGCGGAGCATGCCACTGAGCAACCCATGGGCATGGCTTTGTCCACAAAGTATGCCCCTTCAAATTTGAAACCAAGCCACCTAAAATCCTGAGGATGTACCGGGAGAAGGCGGAAGGCAGACTCGATATCGCATTTTGCAAGCAGGGCGCCTTTGCCAAACCTCCTAATTAGTTTGATTGCCTGATCAAAAGAGGCGTACTTGACAGTGCACAGCTCCTGAGGGATGCCGTCATTAACGGAGAAGCCTTTGGGATGTGACAAATTATGAATGAGTCTAAACTCACCTGGGTTTTTTTTAGGAACTATTCCCAATGGTGAAACGTGTAAGTTTGCAATAGGGGGAGCGAAGAATGGGCCAGCCACCCTTCCCGCGTTAATCTCCTTAGAAATCTTCTTTCTAGCCACCTCAGGCATTTCCCTAACTGATTTCTGATTGGGTGGTTCGCCTGACATAGGAGGGACAGTTACTGGTATTCTGAAACCGGAAGAAAACCCTTTCCATAAATATCTGGCTGCTTGGCTATTAGGGTAAAGTTGCAGCATAGACTTAAGTGAGTGTAATTTGATCGGGGAATATGCCAAAGCCAGGGACAGATCAGTAGCGGTTACCTGATGTACCCTGGCTGGCTGTTGATCCGGTCCTTGGGCCTTGCTGAAAGTTGCCCCGCCTCCCCCGAAAGGACTGCTTGCCTTTGAAGCAGGCCGTGGCGGGATGCGAACCTTGACATTTATCGCACTCGTGGCTGTATTTGCAATAAGCCCTGCCACACGTGCCCTTATTATACTCCCAACAAACAAGCCTGCGGGTAGACTTCTTGTAGTCTGTCCTCGCAGATCGAAATGATTCGTGTTGTTTCTTCTCGATGTAAGGCCCCACGTGCTCACCCCAGAAATTCTGGTCCCTCAAATCCCACCTAGTGCTGGACAGCAAGGAGGCATTTCTCCTAAAATCCTCGTCGTACAGCAATGCCGGACCTTCGCCAGCTAGAGCGTACGCCTTTCTGACATGGGCCATGTAGGCCAGGAGGTGCATGGCCCTCTTTGGGTAGCAAGCCACTATAGTTCCCATATAAATTTGGAAACCATCAAGCCAGTTTTCAAAGGTCCGCTCGGCCGTAGGCTCGCGGTATTTACGCTTCCCGTAAGTGGGTCTCTTTTCACCCTTCCCTTTCATTTTTGCTGGGGGGAGGAGAGTGAATATATCCACATAGTCTCCATTCAAAATCCTATTCCGCTTTTTATTAGACAAATGATTCCCTAAAATAAAATCTGAAGATGTAAATGTGGATTTCTTTACCTCAGGGACAAGGGCACCATCCCTCCACTCGAGCGTACCATTAAAGGTCTTACGGTGTGAATTGGCTCGCCTCTCATGTGCCCAAATTGGCAGGCCCACAAGGTCCTCACCCTCGCCCCAGTAGCCCTCTAACACGGGGTCCTCGTCCTCTGAACTAGAAGAAGAAGTACCTGAATCATCGTGGGGATCCGTATGCTTGGTCTTCTTGGTCTTCTTCTTGCTGGTTCTCTTGGTGGCGTCTCCCTCTGTCTTGTCCGACCCGTTCTCCACCCTTCTATGGACCGTGGCCGGTTCGCGGTCTTGAATCTCGCCATCAAAGGTGGTAACAGAAGACGGACGTCGCGATCTGGACCCTGTACCCTGAGAAAGATCGCGCAGGCAAGTAGGGGTACCTGGGGTCAACTGGGAAGCCGAAATAGCGCCACTGGAGGCAACGGGACCATTGCTCGAGGAGCCGGAGGGGGTCGCCGGAGCGGTAGAAGCGGACTGCGACCTAGTACCCATGCGGCGAGCCTCATTCGCAGTCGCGGAGGCGGAGGTTCCAGGGCGCGCCTCTTCCTCCCTTGGTGTATCTTCGACGAAATCCTGGGACCCCTCAGCCGGGAGTTCCTGAATCGAAACCCCAGGCCTTGATACCTGTTGGAAAAAGTTCTGGATGCCTGAGAAAAGGTTAGCCACGGCCTCAGAGGGAATGGAAATAGTGGTGACCATAGGTGCATTGGAAGTAGCGGCCGAAGCTGCCGTACGCTTCCTTGTGGGTGCTGGCGAGGGCTCTGCCTGTTTCCGTTTAGGAGCCATGGTCTCTAACACTAGTGGGGTACCACAAAGCGCCCGAGGATAAAGTTGCGGCTGATATCAATATAAAAGGAATCAGGTATCCGAAGTAATGAGCAGCTTAACTTGCCCTATGAGAGCCGGTAAATGTAATATAAAACAATATTCCACGTGATAGACCAAGGTAGCAGGCTTTGGAATGTTAAGGAAGATGCCCCAGTATTTATTCCAGGAATGTTCCGAGGGCAAGAGGGAGAACTCCTGCCGCGGGCTCACCTTTATAGGTAAGCCATGCCCCCGCGGTGCGCCCTGATTGGCTGCACCGCAAGCGTCCCGCGGCAGGAAATGGCCAATGGGCTGGGGAGGAATGCTAGCCATTCCTCCCCCACGGGAAGGCCGCGTGTGCCCACAACACCTCCTCCCGTCGAGCCGGGAAGAGGCTTTGTCACTGAAAACGAGAGCTTCACATTTATCTTTCACTCCTTTTAATGCAATGTTTAGGTGGGAAAATACATGATGTGGCATCGCCATTATTCTCTCTCTCCTCTCTCTCTCCATGTGGGCTGGGAGGAAGCAATAGCATGTTGCCATTTCTGGTGACAAATGCACATTTCATAAAATGTCTAGTTTGAGCCTTCCTCTCATTGCTTTGTTTTATGTGGGGATAGATCCCTGATTGCTCTGCCTTCCACAGTTCAGTGACAAGATCATTCTTGGGTCAGTTGCCGAGGTCAGCTAAGGAGAGGATATAAAGGCTGCTACTGACTCTTATCTCCTTATGAGGATCAGAGGAAAGGGCGAGAGGGCAAGACTAACTGCTCACTCCAAAAGAGACAATTTAGCCACCCTTCTTGTGGGATGTGGAACGAGCCGGCCTCCTTCCTTTGAAGTTGCAGTTGAAATGTGTAGTTGAGATTCTCAACAGCCTCAAGTTCTGTCCTGAGGCTTTTACTCATCTACATGGTGGGTGCTGGAGTCTAGACATCTATCATCTGTTTTTGATCACAGAACACTGTGGGGAGTTTACCTTCTGAAAAAGAGGTCAGGTGGCAGCTTCTGTATCAGGACAGCCATATCCTCAGCTAGTTCCCTATCGGGTGTTCCCATGGTTTTGCTTTTAATTATATAACTCAACATTTTTACATGAGAATATTTCAAATCTTAAACTGATTAGGCTGTTGGAGAGAGACTCTTTTTTCCCCTTGCTTATTTTTACATGTTGGCTAGGGTGTCTACTCCTGTTTTTCAGCATTGTTGATTTTCAGCTTCTACAAGAATAAATTTGTTTTTACTTTGAAACTGGCCCCTTGGCTCCTGATTCTTCTGTGTTTGATGGAAGAGCAATCTACACACCTTCAGCTGTTGTGCTCATGTCCTGCTCACAGACTTTCCACTGGCATCTGGCTGGCCACTGTGAAAACAGGATGCTGGATTAGATAGGTCATTGGCCTGATCCAGCAAGCTCTTCTTATGCTCCTATTACCCAGTGTCTACTGTAGGTGAGCTGACATGACGCCCCTCAGATAAATAGCAAAATCATCTCCACCTCTGTAATGTATTTTTTTTGAGTTCCTGCCTTTCTCTTTCTGAACATGTATAGCATACACACTCACTTCAATCCAGGTGTAGTGGGAGGTTCTCCTCCAATCCTAACCTGGTTTAATAAAATTAACATCCTGGTTCTGTGGCTCACTGGGCTATCAACCATAGCTATTTTCATGTATAGTTTGGGGATCGGTGGAAGAGTCGTGAGCAATGTAGTTCTGCCCATGGGAAGGTTGGGAAGGGGACATTATTGAACCCTTGTATTAACTTGGATAAATGATTCAAGATATTTCATAGCACTTCTGGACAAGAGCGGGAGGGTCTGTGGCACAGAGTCATGTGTTGCAATGCTCCCTAGCTCAGCAGATTGGAGAAGGGCCTATGTTTTGTAGAGGACACTATTATATCAGCTCAGATCTGGACTTGACTTGTGGCGCTCATTTTGAAAAGGTTGGCAACCACTATTCAGAGGGTCTTTGTGGTAGACACAGGGGTAGGACAGGTGATGAGTCCCAGGGAGATAAGGAAAGAACTCCAAAAATGCTGTACATGGAACAATAGGTGCTGCTTAGTTGCAATTTTAAAGGCCCTTAAAATAACAAGAGATGGGTGAGCACCCCATCCCTAGTGTGGAGTAAAACCTATTTTCCCCAAAGTTCTAAACTTATTAATAATTTGCAGCCCCCATGTGACCTCGCCAATTCTCTTACTTGGTCATTATTGTTGTGGCATCTTCAGTGCAACTGTTGTCTCTCTCCTTTTGTCCTGGACTGCTCCAGAGGTAGAGAAGGAGGCATCTGAGCCCAAGCTCTGTTTTCCACATAGGGCAACCTGGGTGGAATTGCATTGCTCTCCTGCCTTGCCAACACTATGTGCCACTTCTGGTTGCTTAGAGAGGAAGGGGGAAAGCAGCAGGGAACTCGACAGGATGCAGGTGCATCAGCAGAACACATCTGATGCTCTCTGTGCCGTGTTTGCACCGTGCTGGGCTCCCCACTGCCATGCCCCCTCCCACTCTCAGTAACCAGAACATGGACAGGACCCCTACCTGTGGAGCCCTGTCAGCCACACCTGGTAGGGGCCTTGGGAAATGTGGTTTCCCCAGGGCACTAAACAAACATCAGGTGGGAGATATTCTTCCACAGCTCAGGTTAAAATCAGAGCTGAGTAAGAACATCGCAATATTTATCCTTCAAAGAAGGATGATGCATTCTGAGAGTTATAGCCTGAGCCTGAGATGTATGAACTTCTGTATCACCCGCAGCATCAGCACAAGTAAATTCTGCAAACCTTTAGGTCGATATCTGTATAAACAGGTCTACCTCAACAAATCAGTTGATTATGGGTTGCCTTGGTAGCAGACAACAATAAAATAGTATGTTTAAAAGCCAGGCTTACACTGAATTACAACGATTGATGTTCAAGAATCTTGATTGCATGTCAAGGCCCCCAAGCCAGCCCCCCAGTGATCCAATTTAGCAATGGGGAGAAAATAATGACATGCCTTTAGCCAGGGGAGAGAGGATTTTTAATCCACACCATTTTATTCTCTCAACAGATTCAAGGATTCAACATTGAAGACGGGCAGTTTGCTTATGCCAAAGACTGTGCATCTTTGTTCCCGCCAGCAATTCTGATGGGCCTGGTGATGTCTCTGATTTTGCTTCTAGTTCTGGCCTATGCTCTCCACATGCTGATACACTTGAAATCCCTTGACAGGCACTATGAATGCAAAGCTTCTCCTGCTTACTTCCCACAGATGAAAGATATTGATACGGTAGATGAAAAAGAACCCCTGAGAAACAATGGAATTGAAGTATATGAACTTAGAAGTCAACAGTACTCAAAAATCTATATTTAGCAGTTGTTTTTTGTTTTGTTTTCCATGGTTAGGGAGCATACTATTCCTGAAGAACTTTTGCATCATGTGGGCTCATGTTATAATTTTGAGCATCTCAACTTTGATTTAAAACAAGATTTCTAGTCCTCATGGCTGTAAAGAAAAAAACGTGGAAGTGCTACAACAGTGTGTGTCCTAATTTCTCAGAAATTCAGAAGCAAATCAAAATAACACCAATTTATATTGTGTTTCCGATAGCGTAAGTAAAGAGCATGGTTTTAGAAGTGACAGTCTCCTGGTCAGGAACATTTTAGACCTGTCATATTGAGTATATGGAATCTAGATGCCCGGAACACTCAGCTAACAAAGTGGGAACTTACGACATTTCAAAAACTGCCAAGACTTAAACCCCAAATGAGAGGAAAACATCCCAGCCAAAGGTGCATAGCAAAAATTGAAGCTTGATCTAGCTTCTTCAGAAGCTAGCAAGTGAAGACTCTGCCCATTTTTTTTTCTTTTTGCCATGACATGGGAAGACACTGAACTACAGTTTTGCATGAAGTGAAATGACCTGCTCTACTTAAGAGGTTGATGAACAGAGATTTTTCTGGTGCTGAAATGGCACCAATCTTTGGGCAGAAGGAAACAGCTGCACTTGAACTAATGCAGACATCCCTAACTTGGGGGCCCTCCAGATGTTTCGGACTACAATTCCCATCATTCCCAGCAATGGTCAAGTAGTTACTTGTAGTCCGATCAGCTTGGGGAAGGTTTAACTTACGTGCCCCAGTGAGCTTCTCTCTTTTTGCAACATACATAGACTCCAATTTCAATGTAACAAAACATGTTAATTGCTTATCAGCTGCCAAATGATGCGTACCTATTATTGTACCTGTTTGCATTACAGAAAAGTGATATTTCTGCTAATCAGCAAATTATGTGCTGATGTTATGCAAATTGTGTCAGTTACATCTCAGTGTTATGCAGATTTGCTGTGGATCTCATATCTTGTGATGCTTTTCCAAGGGTGCCCTCAGCTCTGAGCAAATTTCTCACTTCTCTTGTATCTCAATTAAGTTATCAGCACTTTCTTTTTTGATGTTCCATTCTAATACTTAGCTAAATGTTTTTTACTACATGACTTCTCTGATAAATGATCAAAGGATACCAGACTGTTGGCATTAATTTCAAAAAAAAAAATATGTGTCATTGAGAACAAGGTAAAAGAAAGATCTCAGCGCCAAGAAAGAAATTAATGTAACCAAGATTAGCTCTGATACTGTAAAAGTAAAGCCCTTGTCTTCCCCACTCATTTACAAACCTTTGCAAATCGCATTTCATAATGAAGGCTTTGAAAACACTGAATAAACACCCCTTCAAAAGCAATAGGCCTCTTAGCAACAGTATAGAGTCTACTGATGGAAAGACTTCCTTAACATGTAGAAACTAGTTCAGAACAAATTTTTTTAATTACCGCATTTTTCGCTCCATAAGACGCACTTTCCCCCTCCTAAAATGTAAAAGGAAATGTCTGTGCATCTTGTGGGGCAAATGCATGGTCCCTGGAGCCGAATTGCCCAGCGGCAAAAAGCAGACTGTGTTTTTTTTCTTTTTTTAAGAAAGAGCTAAAGGCTAACAAGAGGGAAAGATGGTGTTAAAAGGAACCCGCTCAGCAGCTGATTGCAAGAGATTGGGGAGGGAGATAAGAGAGGCTAGCTCCCTTCCCAGCCCGGCCCCTTGCCCAGGCCTCCATTGTTGTGTTTTCCCAGCAACATGTGACTGGCTGATTAGATTATCTGTCTGGAAACTGTAGAAATGGCTCCCTTTCCTTTCCTAAAGAAGCTGCAGAACTGTGAGTTGAACCCCATAAACAGGATTTTTTCCCCCTTTGCAAGGTAAGCCCAACAACTTTGAGCTGATCCTCAAAAATGGAACTTTCCCCCTTTGCAAAAAAAGCTGCACAACTGTGAGCGGATCCCCCCCCCCAATGGGGCTTTTCCCATTTGCATAAGAAGCTGCACAACTTTGAGCTGCACAACCAGGGCTTTCCCCCTTTCCTCCTCTAAAAAATTGGGTGCGTCTTTTGGTCAGGTGCGTCTTATGGAGTGAAAAATACGGTGACCAGTTTTAGGTCACTTTTGCTTTGAGGTTGAGCACAATCTGGATTTCTACGATATAGTACTTGGGTTCCCTTGGGTTATGCAGTGTAGCCTCCATCCTACCTTTAATGCCATTGGGCTCCCAAGAGGCACTTCAAGTGGCATTTTAAAGTAACTCTCCCCACACTGCTAGAACAGAAGATCCTCACATTACACCAGCTACACAGCTGCACCTTTAAGTCAGGAGTGTTCTGGATCCTTATCTACCCCCATAAGTTAGTTTGACAGGCAGGTGGAGCCAGCTACCTGCCAATCACATGACATCACCATGATTTCAGGTAAACTATTTTTGCCCATGCTGGTGAACAGCATATCGATGGTGCCTGCCAAATCCCTTTGGCCCCACTTTCCTTTTCTTGTCCCATACCTGACGTCATATATATCTACGGATACAAGGCAGAGTCCATAGATCATAAAATCAAAAACTTGGAAGGGACCGTGAGGATTCTAGTCCAATCCCCTGGAATGCAGGAATAGGCAGCTGTCCCTTACAGGGACTCAAACCTGCAACCTTGCCGTGACCAGACCAGCATCACACTTTAACCAACTGAGCAGTTTGGGCCAAATGGTGAAGCCTGACAGGCCCAACTATTTATATAGGCTAGAGCTTCCCCACCACTGCTTTGAGTGTGGACCTTTTCCTTCACATGTATTGCCAATGTGGGAGGCCTGAGCCAGATCAGGACCCTACCATGGGGGAGAAGGCGCTTTATAGCTTTGTGCTTGTAATATGCATTGGGAACTCCCATTTACTGATTTTTTTTTTCTTGTGCAAATTGCCGGTGAAGGGAGCCTGAGACAGATCAGGGCCAAAGTCAACAAGGTGAAAAATAAAGCTAACAGAACATATGACAGGGGTTTTTTTTTGTGGGAAGAGGGCACAAAGAAGATGCTTTCAGCAGCCCCCATCCTTGGGTAGCACCACCTCTTCTTCATCGCTGTTGCTGTGGCCGTGTTCACTTGTTGTTTTGTTCTGGGCAGTATCTGGAAGGGACTGATGCTGCTTTTCATCACTTATATGACTGCTCCCTCACTTGGAGAGGGAAGGTGAACAGGGAGCAGCAGCAAGAGGGACAGCAGGGTCAGAGGGCTCTCCTTTTTGGAGATGTGCCTTGACAGGTGTCCCCTGATTTCAATACTTGACACTGACCCTGTATCTGGGGCTTCAACGTGAGTTGGTACAAAAGGGCGGACACACCACAAAATGATTTGCAAAAACCTGTGGCTGACCATGTGAAAGGTAAAACAAGAAGAAGACTGGATTATTGCAGAGATGGGATCCTATATGTACACCATGTTTTTATTTTGCTTCATTTACAAAGTAGAGCAACCAGCCTGGCATATCAACATCTCTCCCGGCAACGAATGCTCCATATGTTTTCTCATGAGTCTGCCAGTAGCAAGAAAAAAAAATAGAATTGTCTATGAGTGCCATCAGTTTGGTAACTGGAGAGAAAATGGGGCATCTCACCTGAGGCAGTGATAATGAACCTGTAATAGCCAATTTCCCTTGTAATAAAAGTAGCTGGGTGAGGGGAAGACATGTTCTGCTTTAAATCAGCTTAGCGTGTTACATAAAGTGGCTATTGGGGAATTTATGTGGTAATAACTGGAATGCACTGTTTTGAGTTATTTATATGGTGTGACAGATGTGCATGTTGTTGGTGGGCTACTTGGAGGGACAATCTCGAGCAATATTCTGACAAGTAAACCGAAATGCAGGTCGATGGAATAACAATGAAACCCACCACAGGCACTTCAGCACAGAATTTTGTTTATACGGTACACAAGAGCCCTCTAGTGGCCATTTGCAAACATTTGTTGTTGGAAAGATGCTATTTATTTATTACAGGATCACAACCTTTCTTCGAACCCACCAAAACGAGAAGGCAATGATTGCCTTTTGACATTTGTAGAATGTTTCCTCATGGTACAAAAAAGGAAAAAAAGGATGGAGACAGAATTCCCCCCCCCTCCGTTAGATGGTTTTCTTTTCACCTGATCTCTTGTACCTTTTAGTCTTGCCCTCAATACTTTTCTCATCCAGATCTCTCTGTCTTGATGTCTACCATGTTGTGATGCTCTACAAACCCCTCTACTGCACGCACATATACACACAGAGATGGCAAGAGGTGGGGGCATATTGCAAACTGCAGGTAGGCTGAAAGTCTGCCATGCTATAAGGAGATTAGATGCAGCAACAGAATCTCAGAAGACTTCTCACTGCAGACTGGATTGGAAGGTTCTGCAGGCCTTGCTCACCTGAGGGTTCCCATCCTTGCTTGATGTGATGATACGTCAGATAATGTTCCTGTACTACTACTGCCAAGTACCACCCACCCACCCACCCACTAGTTGTGTCATATTGGAACCCTGCAGAGCCTCCCTCATACTGTAGTACTGTATCTTATAGGTCAGATACAGACAAGCAGGGTGGCTCCAAGTTTTGGAGGGTCCTTGGGCAGGACACGCTCTCTGCACCTCCCCTCTGTCAGGGTGATCCCACAGTAAGAACATGATCGTCCTTTTTTTGGGAGGGGAGAAAAGCAACATCACCTGTCCTGTTTGGACTTCAAATGGGATGCCTTTTCCACATATTCAAGCTTCTTCTCCTTCTCTTCCAAACTGTGTGGACAGAGAGCGGATCCATGAGGAGGAGAGCTGAGAGAGCAAGAGTCATCACAGGATGTGGGCAGAGGGTGGTATAGAGCCAGGAGGAGGAGTTTGAGAGAGTTTTTGAGTGGGCAGAGGGTGAGTTGCAGTGCATGGGGCTGCTATGGTGGAGTCTCGGGTTTTGTGGGGGTGGGGGTGGGTCAGAGACAGAGACTCAGCATCAGAGAGCAAGAGAGAGGGAGAGAGTAATGGATTGCTTTGAAGTCATTTCTGCACCAGGTTATGGTAATGTAATATTTAGGCCCCCCCCATTTCCTCCTGATCTATCCCATATTTTTCCCGGCCTGTCCTTTATTTTGCCTGAAAAGGGGGCAACCCTAGCCAACCACCATCTCCCTACTGCCATGGCAACCAGCTGCAACCAGTTCTTCCCCCTCCTCACCAGTATTAATGTGCACTCGCTAGGAAGAGCATGGGCAGGCATGCAAACCACCAGCCAATGGCAGCTGTTCCTCCTTCTCCCTACCAGCACTTGTCCCCTGTGCTGGTAGGGAAAAGACAAACAGGTGGGGAGGTGATGGTGCAGAGACTGTTGGCAGTGGGCTCTGCAGCAAGAAGTGTGAGCCTCGTTCCTCACCCCTCATCTAGAGGAAAGACAACATAATCTATCTGCTTTTTTTGTTTGTTTGTTTGTTTGGAATATACCTAATTAGCTCCCATAGATTCACTTGCAGGTTTTCTTTCTCTTCCTGCAATATTACACTCCACAGAAACTGTGATACCTTTCTATTTATTGATTTCTGTCTCTGTTCTTACTATGCAATTCTAATGTGACATTTTATGACCCTTGCTAGTGATATTTGAGCATCCTGAAATACTGTTTCATCCTTTGATGCTCCTGCTATTAAAGCAGAGCAGTTACATGTAAAGAGGGGCATCTTTTTTTGTTTTGGTTTCCCTTCTTCTTTTGCTTTTGAACAGTAGAGATGTCTTATATTAACAAGCAGGAACACCACTGTTAATTCTTTCCTCATACTGTTTCTTTCCCATGGGTCAACTTTTGCCCTTTTCTTTCTGCATTGTTGTAATTTCCCGTTCTCTCTTTTTTTAAACAAGATGTAGCAAACTAAGGCAGGGGAGCTACCACAAGCCTCAGGCATACTTCTTCAAAAAGAGGTCAGGTCAGGGATGCCTTGAAGCATCTTAATGGTCCAAAGGGAACATATTACTCACTAAAGGGATGCAGATGCTTAAAGAGGAAAACAACTCTTTTAATTGTGTCAACACGGAATTGCATATGCACAAAGCCTTTCTTTATAAGCTATAAAGATCCCAGAAGATTACTGGTTGGGTGTCACCTGAGAAGGGATTAGAGGAAGATTACAGTTACACAAAAGATCTTCACTGAGTAAAGAAATGGAAATTATTCAGCACCTCAGGCAAAAAACCTGTATATGATCAGATCTTTATAAAGGCTAGAATTAGGATCAGCAAGAAAATCGCAGGGGATGCTGTTAGACCTATGAATAGCTGTTGGGAGGGGGAAAACAAAATAAAAAGTATTTCATTTTCGTTGTATATGAAATATGTGTACCTAAGACAATTCAAAGAGGTACACCTTGTATTCTCCTGTGGCAGCAACATAAAAAGCAATTGTATTATATTCCAGCAATGACCACCAGAAAACACACAAAAAAGAATTTTGCTCTCTGCAAAACTTCAGTTCATAGTGCAATGCTTTCCTGGCACCTGTAAAAGCAATTTCTTCTTCTGAGATGGCATTGCCCCTATGAATCCCTGATCTTATATAAGAAGCTGACATAAGATTATGTCAGCTTCCTTATGTGGTAGGATTAGAAATTTATTGCAGAGCTCCTCTGCAGTGTCTCTAAAGTAGGTTACCCATGCCTGCTCTAAAGGTTTTGGCCAGCAAGAGGAAGACAAAACTTTGGTTAGCTCCAAAGGCAGTCTTAGAATTGTAGAGATGGAAGGGACCCCAAGTCATGAAGAGAAGACAAATTTGTCTGTTATGTATAATGGAGAAGCTAGCCTTGCATTAGAACAATACTGGCAGTAAGTCATCAATGGATACTCTGCTCTGGGTGACCCCACTTTCAGAGATGAATTGAGTGTGGCACTTTGACCAAGAATTGCCTTCCCAGACATATTTACAGCTCCATACTTTGTTACTTACTGTCTTTTACACCAGGTTGGACCTCAAGTTGCTATTGGACTACAACTCCTTAGGCCATTTCAGCCCATTTAAGTGAAACTTATTAAGTTGCTGTTTTGAATTCTGATTTTTTTTAATTCTCAGCTGCAGTCCTATACTCACTTACCTGGAGTAGATCTGTATAGGATTGCATTGTTAATTGTTTTTTATTCTGATTTCATGTGGTTAAATTTTGTAAGCTGCCTAAGGGGTCTTCTGTGGAAAGGCAGGATAGATTTCTTATAAATAAACCGATAAGGTTGCAATAAGGCTACATATATTTATGAGACTCCTCTCTCTTTATGTGCCATTTTAAGTTCATTTCTTTCAATGCAGATTTGATTATAGTCTCTTTAGGTCACTCTAATATGATTTATGTGTCAACATGCACAGCTTAAATAGCAGCTGGTGTGTTACCACCTGCAGGAATGATGAAAACCCGCAGCAATTCTGAATGAAAAATAAAACGTGATCTTAAAACAATACTTGTCTCTTCCTCTGACAAACTCTTTCTCCCCTCAAGACGGGAGCATTCCTCTTCACTGGAGATTCAGACTTTCAATTAATAACAGACAAAGCCTGCTAACAATAGACAGGCATCCTCTATTCCTGCAGGTGTTTGAATGTTCTGCTGCACACATTTTTGAGGTCAAGAGGATGTGACTTCTCGTTGAAATCTGCAAACACAAAGGGATAAAGACAGAGCAGCACTACTTCAGGTAAGAATAATAGTTCCCTTGGCTGAAGGCCATGCTACATTTTTGCTAACACAATGCATCTGTTTTCTGTAAGTGAAGTATTACATAATTATTTTAGGCAGGAAGAATTAACAAAACCTACTAAGGCTGTAGGTAATTCAATGCCAATTCGACTCTTCCTGTATTTTTTGTTGAACATCAGGAGGTGGAAGGGATTCAGAAATTAAACAATAACTGTCTAAATTCTGCTTTACACTATGAATGAATTCTTAATGCCCACCTGAAGGAGCACTTACTGGTTTATTGTCTGTTTTACTGGAGAATGTCTCAGCCCTGGAGATGCTAGTTACAACTATCTTAAATACATTAATGTGAAGATTGCATCCCAGCCACACACCCAGAAGCATGCATCCATGGACTTTATATGGACGTTATGCTGCTCTGGGAACTAGATGCAACTGCAGTGTATGTTAAGAGATAGCTGTCATGTGTACAGTATGAATTAACTTGTATGTACTTGCTGCCTTACAGGGAGTCAGACCACTGGCCCAACACAGGTAGTTTGATGGATGAGACAGAGCCATTATGCTAGTTTCCTGGCAGGTGGGTTGCTGTTGCTTATTGAGAGGGGGAGGGTCGAGGTGGCAGAGAAGCTGGCATAATGCAAACACACAATAAGGGAGCCAATAAGGGTGTATGTGTGGCATAGGCCTAAGAGTGTTGGATAGATGCATGGAATTCAACAAAAAATTAACAAGAATCAAAGGCGGAGATAAAAGGGAAGGAATCATCCTTTCAACAATTGAAAGAACATATTTGTATAGATGTGTTTGTAGCAGGGGCCTGTAAGGTTTTAGAAATCAAATGCCATCATGGAAATAACCCATTTTAGACAGTCTGATTCATTCCTGTAGGCAAACTACCAGTAGGCTTTGATGGCAGTTGAGTCTGGAAAATCCTATTATCACAAAGAGGGGGGAACAGTTTCTTACAGGAGCTCCACATGCACATTGAAAGCTAACTCAAATTATTTTTCTGTCTAGGGCAAAAGAACTCTCCCCTGCCCCTTCCTAGCAATGGTGGTGGGTGATTATGTTTCTTTCCAGAGTGTTACACTGGCTTGTGTTGCTCTTGCTTGTTGCATACAGCTGCATGGAGCAAATCTCGGCAGAGATGTGTACCTCCCTGAGGATTTTTCCGACCCACTGGAATTCTGAGTCATCTCTACTGCCTATTGGGTCAATCTGACATTGCGTGCACTAGAACATACACAAAGCTTTGTAACGGAGAGCTGTAGCTTGCAACTCACATCTACTTGGAAATAAGTAGGCTTGATTATCTTTTAAGTGGTCCCCCACTCTAGATAGCAGCTCTGACTTAGACAAGCAGGGCCATCAGAAGAACTTGCAGCAAATGCTGTGGAAGAGATAGATTCAAGTACTAGGCCTGAGAGACCTTTGCAAAGGACTTTTCCAAGACTGCTTCTCAAACTGGAGTCTGCTGCCAGACAACCAACATAAGCCATGAGCCAGGAGAGAACTAATAGGGAGATGATAGAGTGTTTGGCTCCAGCCCTGGAGACTACCCTTTTTAAGCTTAATACCAGCTGCTGGAAACCACAGAAGGGCAGTGTTCTCTTGTGCTCAGGTCCTGCTTGTGGAGAACAAGATGCCGGACTAGCTGGACCGTTGGCCTGGTTCAGCAGACTCTTACATTCTTATTCTCATCACCCACAGGAAAAGGACAAGCGGAAGCCGGTTAGCAGGTGAAGTGTGATTATGTAGGAATATCTTGTGTATATATGAATCTACGGATTATGAGCTTATCGCTCATGAAACATAAGTATTACAAGAAGATACAGGAATTAATAATTGGGTTAATCTACACTTAAATTTACACATTAGAATACAGATTTTGCTTTCATTTTTGATGTGATTTAAGTCTTGATATGAATTTTTACGTTATGCTTTACGTTATGTTATGATTTATGTTATGCTATGATTTAATTTATTTATTATTTGAATTGCGATTTATTATTACTATTATTTATCATGGTTATTGATATTTTTATTTGGATATCATTAATTTTTCTTTGTACTTATGTATCTATGTATTTATTTTTCTTTTTTCTTTTCTTTTTGCTTTTAATGTCTGTTTTCTTTGTATCTTTTTGTGTGCTTGTGTACATATTTTAACTTCAATAAAGTTTGTTTTAAAAAAAAGGAAAAGAGGTGGGGGTAAGCTGGCCTGAGCAACATGAGAAGACCTCATTTGGATGTCAGAGCAATGTACTACTTTGTAATTCTTCCTAGCAATGTAGGCTTCCGCTCAAAGCCAATACATTAAAGCAGCCACTGGGGTAAGCTGTGAGATGTTGCCTTGTGTGCTGGGGTAGGGAGTGTTAATCCTGCTCCTGAACCATGCTTGGAAAAAGCAGGCGTAATATGAGATTTGATGGAGAGAAATGTTGGAGAAGCATATTATTTGCAAGCACCATTGTTTCCACTGACCCTTGTACCTAGCAGGCGCTTTTACATGTCCAAAAAGATGTTTCAAGGTTGTGTCCTGGGTCCCCCACATTCTGTGTAATTTGGCCGTACTCATTTTGACTTAATTACAGAGTGGGCTGCGAGGGGCACACTATTTTATCGTGTTAATATGCTATTTTATAGGTTTTTTTTTAAGTGTCTGGATATTTGTTTCTCCTTTTAGCTTTGGTGACTGAACTAGCTATTGCAGGCTAGATGTACAGACTTTATTTTTTCAGCAAGGGGCTTAAATGTAAAGATTTTATTTACAATGCTTTTTACAAGCCAGCAGCTAAACTTGATTATCTCCTATAGGGAAAATGCCTGTCAAATTTTGTGGGAGTGTCATCAGTGTGAGAGCTAAGGATCAAATATTTTATGTTACACATCTAATTTTGTGAGTGTGGATCTGCTTTTTTAAAAAATAGGGCAGTGAAGTCAGCATACAGACACAGAAGCAGCTATGGGGAGGATGAGAATGTTTGACCTAGGAGGCTGGGGAAAAGAGCGTCATGCCGAGATGACAAGTTCATCATTTCTAAGGCGTCATCAGAGAGATTTGCACTCCTTGAACTCCTGAGTTATCCAATTTATCTGCTATTGAAAGATAAAAGGCAGCGCCAACCCTGTGAAGGTTCAGCCTTGCATCTCATGAAACCTATGTCACATCTGATTCCCCAGGCATCACCTTTTGTCTGAACTTGTCTCATTTTCTGAAGCATTCTTCCACTTGACATGGAAGGAGTAATAACTTAAATGGCTTGGCTAAAGAATTTTAAAACAAGCAATCATACAAATCAGCTGCTTTTTCCTGAAATTTATGCTTTCCTTCCTTAGTCTGAAGCACTGTTTGAAGTATTCTGAATCAATAGTATTATTGCATTGTGTCATTTAGCTATTGCACTCCTGGTCTGCAGAAATGAATCACTTTCATCTTCCTTTCCTGTGATTTTCCTTGCAAAGAAGGCTTAGAACAGCTTCCATGTATAAGCGATCATTCATATTTCACTAGGCTATTTTGTAAGTCACATTGATTGCAATGATGAAACACAGGATGGGACTAAACGAAGAAAGAAAATGGGTAATGATAATCAGGGATGCCTATATTAATTAGGGGCAAGTTCCATGAGGGTCATTTCCACAGCTGATAATGCTTGGCATGGAAGAGGAAGGCTCCCATTTCCTGGATTAATTAAACCACCAAATAAAAAGGAAAGCAGATGCAAATGGTGTGAGTTTAGCAAAGCCTATAGCCAAGTCACCACTGTTGCATCTGCCAAGGCAAATTTGAAGCAGCTTAGGTTTCTCCGCAAAACAAGTCTTGCAATGAAATCCGAAGCCTTCGCTTAAAAGCTTTATTATATTAACAAGGAATTGTATCTGTTTACTATTTTATACATTTATTTCCCTGTAGAAAGCAAATGTCATGTAACAAGCCTGTAATTATAAGAGGAAAAGTATAAATATCTGCAACGTACTCATATAGTCTATGCTGAATGTGCACATCTGGTGTGTTAGGGCAAGTCAGCGGATCAGGGACTGCTGAAATTGTGGGGTAGCACTGTTGACTCTCCATGGGGTAAAACAGGGCTGGGGAATCCGTGGCCTTCCAGATGTTGTTAGTCTACAAATCCCATCACCCCTGACCATTGGCTATGCTGGCTGGGGCTGGTAGTAGTTGAGATCCAACAACATCTAGAGGAGCACAGGTTTCCAATCTCTGGGTTAAAGAGAGAAATGAGAATACTTTTAAAATTTATCTGTCCCCAGGTTACCTTCACTGCATAAAAAAACCCCCACAAAAACCCACTATCCTACTGGGACACCATGTAGTGTCTACCAACAAAAGATTAGCAACCACTTTGAAGGAGAATCTCAGTGCTTATCTCAGTGGTGATAGTCCCTCCTTTGCTGAACTTTACCCTCCTTCTTATACTCCCTTTAGCCCATGAAGAAACATTATGGTGGGGATCCCTTACTAACCTAGGGTCACATTTGGAAATTAAGAATCTGCCATGGGCACCAGAAAATACCAATTTCATAGAAAACTGACAATGCATAGAATCTTCTGCTGAGCAACAGACAAAAAACCTTTGCACACTACAAAAGGTTTGGTTGGTTGGTTGTAAGCCACTTTGGGTTGCCACTTCCCCTACATTTGGAGGAAATAGGTACTCAGGCCTATTGTTCTCCCTCAGTCCATCTGCAAAGCTCAACATACGAAGAGGTTTGAGCTTGACTGCATGGCTCTTATCAGCTGGATGGGGTATTGGACATACATACAGACCTTCCAATCTTTGGTATTCCCTTGGGTGAGGATGATGAAACAGAGGGGGTGGCACAAGGAGAGGAACAGTGCCCTCTTGAGTCCTGCGAATATCCCTCCATGCCTGGCCAAGTATTGTATCCTTAGCATTTTATTTTTTAAAAATCATTTCAAAATCACCATAGGATTTTTTCATAGAGTGATTATCACTTTCCAGAAAGAAGAAAAGCTGTGCAGATATTTTGACCATGCAGGTATTATTGTTCATTGATTCAAATTAAGAAGCACAACAACAACAACAAAAACAACAAAAACAACAACAACACAGTCTTATTGTTTAGGATTTAATGGCTGAGCTAAGGTGACCCTGTTTAGGCCATGAACATTTCGGTGTAAGTAACAGCTGAGTAGCTGTTACTTTACATAGTAACAGCCACCAACTTGGACAGCTTTAAAGGTGAATAAGACAATAGTCCTGGAGGTTCAGGCTATTGATTGGTACTACTCATGAAGGCTGTATATTACCTCCAGTAACAGGGCCAGTCATTTCCTGCTTTGTAGTATATTGGGAAACCTGAGTAGGAGAGTCGGCAAACTCCAGGCTGTTTGTCTTGAACAATGTACATTTTAAGTGTGAACATTTAAATTATGCTAAGGAATTTTTAATGTTTTTTTTAAAAAATGAAAGTCTTCCATACATCAGCTGCATTCTTCTTAGTTTGCCAGAGTCCTTATCCAAAATGGTATCTTTCTAACCATTGGTGTCCTTCTTCCATGACAATCTCAAGAGAGACTTGCTCCCTTGTCCCTCAAGTGCTTCCCACTTGAGAGTGATGCTATGCTCTACACATTTCAGTCCTTGTTACACCACAGGAAGGTTCCACTCCCATCTTTTATAGTCCAAGGCTATTTTCACTTATGATAAGCTATATCCATCAACACTTTATAGCTCTGCTGCGATGGGAAATCCACTTAAGAAGGCTCCATTGCTTTCTTTGTCTATGGATAGAAGTACTTTCCGATGTTATACTTCTTGTTCTGAAATATTCCCATGGACTTCAGTGAGGCTATTCCAGGAAGTAGGTTAAGGCTGACAGCTTAGGCTGAGCAGAGCTATGATGGCATTTAAGATGTATGTCTTCATCTGCTTTGTGACATATTTAACTTTTTACGTAACAGGTGAAAACTGGTTTTAAGGTTATCTATTGCTTGTAGACTTTTCTATGGCCACTGATTAATACCAAGAATCTCAATTTATAGTAGTGGAGTACTGGAGCTAGAGGAATCTATCTTGCTCTGTGCTGTAAACAATTCCTCTAGAAGACGAAATAGGTATCAAATAACTATTTAACAGAGCCTTCAGATGGGATGAACCATAGTCAGGGCACCACTATGACTTAGTCCAGGTATATTCCTGGTCTGCCTAAGAGGTATGGTGTGGTCTGCTTAGATATTTTTGAAATATGAAATGGTATATAAATGCATCTAAATAAATAATTATAAATGATAAAATAAACGTAATAGTCCTGAAGTAATAAACCAGACTGAGAATGAGTGAATGCTGTGCCTCTCTCCTCTCTTTCCTCATGTGTTGGAATAAAATATTTCTGAGGTTCATCAAACTGTATGAAAGGCCAGGAATTATGTAAGCAAATAAACATTTCCCTTAACATCTGAACTGGGAAACTATGCTTTAATTTTGGACTACAAACCAGGATATGGAACTGGTTTGTAGCATCAAGACTGAACCACAGTTTCCATTTTGGATATGCACAGACAAATTTGATGCAATAAACCCCATAATTCCTTTATTCCAACACATGATTAAAGAGAGGAGAACATAGGTGGGCACAACACTCGTTCTCTGTCTAATAGGCTATGATTCATTAGACCAATAGAGTTACGCCTGATAACTCGTAACTCCCCTATAACTCTTGAAAACTGCAAATTAAGTGGCATTAAGGAGCAGTTAAGTGGGAGACAGATCTATTTAGTGCATTTCAGAGCATTTCAGGCACGAATAAATCCTTGAAATTAGCCACCCCTTAGATACATGCAACCTCATATCTACCAAGTCTGCTTCATTTCTGTAGTCTGAATGCTGCTAACTAAAGGGGCCTCATTCTGCATTGACTGTAAACACTCCATCGGTTGACCACCCAAAGTTTAGATCTGCAATTATTTGCTGGATTTATGCTGTAGGCTACAAAGAGCTATCTTGTCTCAACGTCGGAAATGAGTGGAAAAAGAACGGAGCTCTTTGTGACATGTGTTAGCTGTTATATAGATTATGGCTCCCGTCCAACAAACGTTGTCATGCGTGAGTCCCATTCCAATCAATGGGACAAGTTTGTTGTGACTAATGTAAGCTCTACTGGTTTCAATAGAACTTAAACTCGGGTAACTTTGGTTGGGTTGGATTTTAGCAGCTGTCATTTTCTCCAGATCCCTTTCTTCTATCAAATGTGTGTTTATTTACTCTGATCATCCAGCCAACGAGTAAGAAGAGGGTTTGTGTAAACTGTGGTGGGGTTAAGGGATCATATATCTATAGATCATTCTTATGGCAATTTCCTGCTGCCTTCTAGGATGATGCTGTTTAAACCTGCAGAGCACTGGCACAGCGAGAGCATTTGTAAAAAGAAAGAGAGACTCACATTTAAGATGAAAAAGATGACCCACTAAGGAGCAATTTACTCTGTTATATGTTTATAATGAATCTCTTGTTGGAGGCTATTTACAGTAGCTTGTTGACAAGACACACATGCTTTACTGGGGACAAAAATGATAGCAAGCAGCACAGCAGTATCTCTATAGCTTATTGCTGCAGACACTTCAGGGAATCAGTAGAGGGCATCCCCTGCCTTTGTTTCTAATTGATACTGTGAAGCTGGGAGGTTTACTAGCACATTTTACAAAGCATGGAAGAAGATTGTGATAGCTGGAGCTTTCAGTCAGTGCTTGGAGTCACTGGGGCTGTATACACACTGCCCATTTAAAGCACATGGCCTCTCCCAAAGAACCCTGAGAACTGTAGTTTGTTAAGGGTGCTGGGAATAAAAGCTCTGTGAGGGTAAACTACAGTTCCTAAAACTCTTTGGGAGAAGTCGTGTGCTTTGAATGTACGGCATATATCATAATACCACAATACCATCATAATATATAGTAACATGTAAAGGTAAAGGTACCCCTGACCATTAGGTCCAGTTGCGGACGACTCTGGAGTTGCAGTGCTCATCTTGCTCTATAGGCCGAGGGAGCCGGCGTTTGCCCACAGACAGCTTCCGGGTCATGTGGCCAGCATGACTAAGCCGCTTCTGGCGAATCAGAGCAGCACATGGAATTGCCGTTTACCTTCCTGCCGGAGTGGTACCTATTTATCTACTTGCACTTGACATGCTTTCGAATTGCTAGGTGGGCAGGAGCTGGGACCGATCAACGGGAGCTCACCCTGTTGCGGGGATTCGAACCGCCAACCTTCCGATTGGCAAGCCCTAGGCTCTGTGGTTTAGACCACAGCGCCACCCGTGTCCCCTATAATAACATATAATGTATCATAATACCATAGAATCATAATGGCGACAACTCTGAAGTAACTTGGACTTACACCCCACAACACAGACACCTACGCAACTCCCCCTGCCCACAAGTGACGCTGACTCACAGGAGTATATTTGTTATGACAGGTATGCTCAACCACACTGTGATATGTAATCATACATCTGGAATGAAATAAAGTTTCACACAACAGGGGCATACCCAGGATCAAAACTAGGGGGGGGGGAGCCATGGTCGTTCAGGTTGTGACATTTCAGCACAGAAAAGGCGAATGAAACCAAATTTTTCAGAAAATTATGTATACCTTGTTTCTCTGAATATAAGACACTGTCTTATATTTATTTTCCTCAAGAAAATAAGCCTATGGCTTATTTTCGGGGGTGTCTTATGGCGATTCCCGCCTAAAATAAGCAGAGCAAAAAACGCCTGACCACACACTACGATGTACTCTTAAAGCATCTGCCCCCCCGGCCCCTCACTGGGTATGCCCATGTCACACAAATGTTGGCAGGCACTCTCACACAGAAGTGTTGTGATACACAATTGGAGCTCATGACATTGGGGTGAAGTGCCCGCCTCAGACGGTGAAACTGCGCTTTCACCGCTAAGAGGGAGGCATTCCAGGGTGCAGTCGGCAACACTTTGATGAGCACTGTGGCTCCCATTGAGTTCGGCAAGAGCTAGGGTGTGGCAGTGGCAGAAGTGGGCCATGGCATGAGGGAGTCAGGAGGTGACAATTCCTGTTTGCCTCAGGTGGTGAAATAGGATAGGCTGCCCCTGTACAGAATAGCACACATGCACCATGACATAGATTCATACGGCACACTGTGACATGGTTGCACACGGGCAGAGAGGCGCGTAGTGTAATAAACACACTTTATCACACACCCCCAAGCCTCAGTATTAGCTCTCCAACACAGAAACATGCATGCCAAAACACACAGTGCACATATGCACACTATCACACCCACCTCTCCCTCTCTCTCTCTCTCTCTCTCTCTCTCTCTCTCTCTCTCTCTCTCTCCCCTCTCTCCTTCCTTGCCCCTCCACCCCAAGTCCAGGGGTGTCCAGTCAGGCTTCTGAGTATGTTGCTTTGTCTACTATGACTCAGCCAGGACTCAGTGGGGATTTGAACCCTGGTCACCCAAGCCCCAGTCCAGAACTGTAACCACTATACAAATCCTTGTGTTCATGTATACAAAGATGCACAGCTGCACTGGACAAATACACCAGCAATATTTTTCTAATGCTGGCTCATATCCCGTATCAATGACAAAAGAATATCATTGTCTTTTTTTATTTATTTAATCCCAAGAATTTGGAATATATTAACTGGGGCCTTGGAGGAAAACACTAAGGTGGTTCCTTGAATAACACACTTCAATATATTTTCTTTTGGAGTTGCCTTTTATGTTAAAATAATGAATAAATGTTTTTGAAGTGGGAGGATAGCTATCTTTTCTTAAGAGGAGTGCACATTTGCTGCTGAGGTAAACCGAAGTGACATAAGAAAAGCAAGGGCCTGCCAACAACATGATGATATTGGCTGGTTGTCCTCTTCCCTCAGCTATTGCTGTGCTGAAAAGAGAACTCTTGTTTTGAAAGTCTCCTCCTATTCTTTATACTGAAATGGGTTGTAATTGGAAGCGACGGTCTGAATTAGAGATAGGGATTATTTAGACTGAGCAACAAGATAAATTTACAGACAAGCACATGAGAGCAGTGATCTTCCAAATAGGAATGTGCAAACCTCTTCATTTGGCATGCTTGAAAATGGGATTGGCATGAGACTAGTAAATCTGATGGACTACTTGCTCGTGAGAAAAAGCGAGAGAGAAAATAATGGAGCCTGCCAAGAGCCAAGCCCAGGCCCTATGCAACTGGGAAAAAGATAATACCAGCTCACATGTGGGAAAATCTCAGGTCTGATTCAAGTACCCTGGGAGAACAGAGGACCGTGGATTGATGGAAAGTTGTACAGGGCCAATCTTATTATTGGGCAAAGTGAGGTGGCCACCTAAGTTGGTAGATGATAGAAGATGAGGCGCAGCATTACGATTTTGGAGAACAGAGCTGTATGTGCCACACAGCCTGCTCTGTGGCCTCTGAGTGACCACCTGCCCTCAGGTGTGGTGTAGGATGCTGTCCCACCACCAGTGCTGAAGTAACTCTCAGTCTGGTCAGCTTTGGTACATAGAACGGGAGAGCTGCCACCATGTCTTTTGCTTCAGGCAGCAAAATATCTAGCTCAGGAGGTGGTTATGATCTATTCGTCATGTGTCTATCTTGATTTTTTTGTTTTTAGCGTACAGACATTTTCACAGAGTGTTTTACTGAGCCATTTCACTCCTATAGAGGAAAAACATTTCCTCACTCTACACTCTGAGAGTGCCCAGTAGCTCTGCAGCTACATATAGGACAGCGGGGCTGTTTTGTCCAGGTGAGAACATCAGACCAGGTTCAAATTCAGCTTCTGCTGGATACCTTCAAAGCAGATTTCATTGGGCTTTAGTTCATGGGAAAGGATGGGATATGAGCCTATGGTGCCTCTACAGTGAGCTCACCACTAAAATGTTGTAGATCTGTATCCACTCTACAGGATGAATGAAGAAAAAAAAAGGTTAGTCTAAAAAGTGCCCAGATAATACAAACAATAAGAGCCCTGATCTAATCCAGCATCCTGTTCTCACAGTGGCCACAAGATGGGAAACTTGCAAGTAGAAAAATGAATGCAATAGCATTCTCTTGTGATTTCCAGCAACTGCTATTCAGATACATACTGCTTCCATTACTAGAGGTAGTACGTAGACAATCATGGTTAGAAGCTGCTAATTTTCTATTTTTAAAGAAGAAGAAGGGAAGGTCCAGCATCAAGATCTGAAAGCATTGTTGTGCATTGACATGTCCTCATTGCAGTTACCAGATTGCACTCTGATTTAAGGCATTATGGTGAGATGACCAAAAAAGTGGCTGGTGACTGAGCAGAGACAGTCATGAGGGTGAGGCTCTAGGACCCTACTGGAAAGCAGCTTGTCGCACGCAAAAGGCACAAGCAAAAATAAGAATTTAATGGATTCTTTTAACATGCTGAGAGACTAAACACACAACTGAGAGAGGCACCCAGGTCTAACCACTGTCCATACAAAAAACCCACAGCTCTTCTTCTGATGTGGGAAGAGGGCATCTGAATCTGCCTTAAGTGTTGTGTGAATCAGATGAGGTTCAAGTTTAACTTTTGTTTCTTCTTCAAGAGGGTTTGAGGAATGGATAATCATAAAGCATCAAAGGGGAATGCAGTGATCTGTAATTTATACAGGATCCAAACAGCTGACAAATTTTAGATCTAGTCTTACAGTTGGGAGGAACAGATCTATGGATGCCTCTCCTTCCTGCTGTATCAACTGTGTGCAGTTTTGTGTGTCAGAAACTGGAGCTGCTTTTAAGGCTATTCTTGGATTCAGGGCGTATTATGCTAGGCAGAGACTGGACTTAAAACATTTCACAAAGTTAAATATTGTGGAAATTTGATGAAATCAGAAAAGTAGTGTCAGAGGGAGGAGAGGGGGAAGAATCACACTAGTTTCATTCCAAGTTCCTTTCCAGATAATGTTCTGCTCCAGATTCCATGGGAAAATTCTATTGGAATGGCTCTTTCTGAGGTTGGAGCAAAGCATTTCTGTTCTGTATGCTGTTTTTGTAGCTGCAGATTGTTAGAATCATAAAGATGGCAAATGGGGAGGCAGCAAAGTATAACCACAAACGATCCATACCTTGTGTTCTCATTAGGCTTCTGCTGTGATGTACAAAAATAGTATAGCTTGTATGAAAAGAGGGCTAGGAATCAAGCCTCTGTAGAAAGGTCTTTCTATGCATGTCTTCTCAGAAGTCCTGAGAGCAACAGCGCTCTCCCTGCTTGTGATTGCAAAAGAGCATGAACTGTGGTATAGTGCCTATACAAATAAGCGTATTAGTGAAAACAACATAAAAATGCATGGTATTTAAGAGATATTGTCTTGTAAAAATGTGTATATTAGGGCAAAACTGCATTCAAAAATATTAGCATTAACACACTGCTTTAAACAATTGCAAACTGATATAGAAATGTGTAGATCAGAACTTAAGATTGGAAAGATGAGAAATTGTGAGAAATGAAAATGGAGAGATTCACCCAATGGGACATGCTTCTGAGTAGAGAACTGGACTGCCCATGAAGATGACAGGTCACACTCTGCCTGCAAGAAGATCAAACCTATCCATTCTCAAGGAAATCAGCCCTGAGTGTTCACTGGAAGGACAGATCGTGAAGCTGAGGCTCAAATACTTTGGCCACCTCATGAGAAGAGAAGACTCCCTGGAAAAGACCCTGATGTTGGGAAAGATTGAGGGCACTAGGAGAAGGGGACGACAGAGGATGAGATGGTTGGACAGTGTTCTCGAAGCTACCAAGATGAGTCTGACCAAACTGCAGGAGGCAGTGGAAGACAGGATTGCCTGGCGTGCTATGGTCCATGGGGTCACGAAGAGTCGGAAATGACTAAACGACTAAACAACAACAACATATGGAAAAAACCCGCATCTGACTGTTAATAGGCTCTGAGTTCTAATCTTTACAGGAAGAAGCAGCTGCCCACACCTTGTAGAAATAGGTCTACTAAGGAGAACCAGCTAGGACTTTTTTTCCTTCTTCAAGAAAGTATTTTATAGGCTTCATTCCTTACACCCTCAACAGTAGCGTTTTCAGTCAAAAGTGCCATTAGCAAGACATTTGTCCTCACATAAAATAGGTCAAAGGCATCTGGGATGACAGCTGTGGAAACCAGCCCTGGCCTCTGGAGCGCAGATGCAGCTGAAAACCTATAGCAAAATGTTTGCCATATAAATGTTTGCCACTTTTATAGTCTGCTCCTCAAATCATTCGGCACAATTTCCATTTCCCCGAATTTGTGAGTTGGGTGCTGATAAAATAAACTTGAAAAATTACTGGGAACATTACAGAACAGCTTTGAAATGCAGTGTTGCCAGAGAAATTACCATATTATCTGAAGGTATGCAGACCAATTATAAACAGAAAGGATGCTCTTTGCTCACACTCTACTCATAAGTGCACATATTTCCCCCATACATAAAATGTCACAGCCAGGTTTGGAGACAGACAAATTTACCATACCGGAACAGCTGCAGGCCTCAAACATTCGAGTGACAAGCTTTATGTATATTCATCGGAACACCCTAAAATGACACAGCACCTATATCTGGATGTGGGGTTCTTGTTGTTGTTGGCAGCTGACTGGGCTGTCAAAGAACCTATAACTGGATAAAATGACTGAGGCTTGCATCTTAATGTGGGTGAAGCTTAATCTGGCTATTTTATACTATAGGACAGGCACCCCCAAACTTGGCTCTCCAGATGTTTTGGGACTACAATTCCCATCATCCCTGACCACTGGTCCTGTTAGCTAGGGATGATGGGAGTTGTAGTCCCAAAACATCTGGAGGGCCGAGTTTGGGGATGCCTGCTGTAGGAGGACAGATCTATTAACTCCTATTAAACCATGATAGCTAGATGGAGCCTCCATGTTCAGGGAATATATATACATCTTTACACCAGATGCTGTTGCCTCCAGGCTGTGCTTGTTGCCTTTCTGGAAGAAACTCTAGTTGAAAATGGGATGCTAGACTGGTTGGCACTTCATTTAACCCAGCTGGACTCTTCTTCACTTTTTGGTTATATAAACTAGAAGGTGTTTGTAGGGGGTGGGTCATGGAGAGCAAAACCAAAAACAAAACCACAACCAGCCACTCTTGTTACTGTGACACCACTTACATTGTTTCATTGCTTACCAATGTGTATCAGTTGCTTTTTCACTAGAAATACACAGTGCAACACACAGTCCATAAAACCCCCCGATAAAAGTCAATTTTGAAAAGAGAGAGAGGAAACAAGGCAGACACAACACAAAAAACCCAGCAGCCACGAGACAAGAGAGCTCCTTTAAAATTCAAAGCTCTTTCTGCATTGCAATACTTCAAAACGCAAGACTGTCAGCGTTTATGCCAGAATAATTCTGTGTAGATTATCATTTCATTCTGGTGATTTTATTTCTTCATGGAGTTTCACACACAAAAAGATACAGGTTTTTTTTTTAAAAAAAAATTGTGTAAAACCTACCTAAACGGTAAACTACTGAGGCCGAAATCTTGTGTAACTGAATTGTGTATGGTGGGTTAATGTTGTCAGTGCTTGTTTCATGTTGAATGGATTTCAAAGAGGAGGACCTCACAGTATGTTCATGACTTTCAGAGTATTGTTGTATTCCAGGGGTGTCCAACCGGTCGACCGCGATCAACAGGTCGATCCCAGGCTGATAGCTGCTGATCGCGGGCTCATTTCCCTCCGCAGGGGAGAAAGAACATCTGGCCCCTCCCCCTTGCTTTGTTCATTTGCGCACAATTGCAAAAACAGAGCATGGAGTTATCGCTTTGTGATTTATTGTTCTGTGAGCGATTTATGCCCTGCCCCCCTTAAAAAAGCTCAACAACTTTGGCTTGCTCCCCTAAAAAAAGCTCAACAACTTTGACCCCCCAATGGGTAAATCACTGCCATTTTTTTTTGTGAGTAGATTGCAGTCTCTTGGTTGTTGGATGTCCCTGTTGTATTCTATGAACTTTGTTGGGAAGTTTCCAGATAAACTGTACAATCCTAGACATGTCCACTCAGAAATAAGTGCCAACCCCATGTCGTAACATGTATGGAATTTCCACTTTCCAGGTCACTTTCCAATAGAAAGGAGATCATTGGGCTTTTCTAATATGTAGCCACCATGTGATAAGTGGTTTGGTCCTGAGTGCCATAGAAATGAATGGAACAAGCTAGTCTTTGTGATTAATAAAAACAAAACCTCATTACTTTTTATGGGATGGAGCAAATATGAACAGACTTCTTGCGGGACATGGGGAGGCCTTATAGGTCAGTGGCAGAGGATTCTCTTCACAGGCATAAGCATTGGTGGAGGAAGAGGAGTGCGGGGGAGCACCCCCAGGACGTGTGCCAGTCCTGCCCCGCCTGCTCTCCGCCCCCCCTCCCAGTGCCAAAGCATGAAGCACCACCACTGGGCTTAAGGTCCCAGATTCCCTGGTATCTCCTGTTAAAAGAGTCTTGGGCAGCTGGAAAAGTCCTATGCTTGAGACCATGGAGAGTATCTGGCAGCTGGAATAGACAATACCTGGCTAGATCAGGGGTGGCGAAACTCCTGCCCACAAGGCCATTATCCTCTAGCCATATGTGACATCAGGTGTGGGGCAGATAGAGATGTGGCAGGATCCTGTGGACAATTTGGTTGCACAGCTGATCCCTGCAGAATGCAGCCCTGTGTTCAGTGCTTTGCTGAGCACAAGGCTGGCAACGTCCCTTGCACTGCAGTTCCCAGGGGCCTGACAACCAGCTGGCTGTTGGGTGCTTGGGAAGTGCAGTGCAAAGGGCTTTGGCAGATGGGAGGGACAACCCACTTGTCAATCATCTGCCATCATAATGATGTCAGGTGTTTGTCAGGCGGGTTGTCTGCCTACTTGTCACAGTTGGCCTGTGGGGGTGGGGGAAGGATAGCCAAAAAGGTTTCCCATCCCTGGACTAGATGAACAAACAGTTTGACCTGATGCACATCAGCAACCTATTAGGGATGGTGATGGATTCCATTGCAATCAAGTTCTAAAGCAAATTTATCCTATCTGCACAGGCCAGATCCATGTACAAATCAGAATATGAGCCTGGTATGAAATTCACAGTCTGGACGACTCCATTATGAAGCTTTTCCAGGTGCTCTTCAGAGCCTGTGTTGGATTTCACAATCCTCCATTACTTGATTTCAAACTGGCTCTGCAAACTGGATTCAACGCTTCCGTCACCTCCAGCTGTGTTCAGCATTGGCAGTCTTTATAAGGCATTTGCTCTGAGGGTTAATTACACAAAGTAGTTTCCATGCTTTGTGATTTTAATGTAAAGGTATTTCTCAAGATCTTTTCAACAACTTGAAATCCATTTGCTGAAATCCCCCTTGCTGAGTCCATCCATCATTACCTCTTTCCTTCCCTCAAGGATGAAATTTACATTTGATGAGGAAAAGGTAGTCTAGGAAGAATTCCAGGTATGTGCATCTGGGTAATTACACCCCTTTTAATCCAAGTAATGTCTGCTCTGCACCAGCTGTGAATGCCCTCCCCCTCCTTTGTGAGTGGCATGTTGTTGACAGAGGTAGTGACTGGTGACTGGACAGATGCTCACCTGTGTATTATAGAACAGTTCATTTGGCCTTGGCATGACAAATTACATGAACTCCTTGTCTGGGCATTTCACATTAATTGAGGTTTCAGTCAATCCTTTTATGACAAGCTTTGTCTTTTATTAGTGCCCCTCTGATATTAAACTTGATTAATTTCTGCAGTGTTCCTCATTTGAAACATTTGTGCCCAATCCCATTTTTTTAAAAAAATAAAAAAGTATTACTGTCATCATGTGCTCAGCCCCCTTAATAGCATGCACTGATTTGATAGTTACTTGATAATGTTGATATGTTCTTACAACAATAGGGGTCCATAAAAGGTGATGATGGACATTCCAGTATCCAGTTGGTTCTCTGAACACCACCCTTTCTCAAAATATAGCTTTGGCTCGCACCCCAGAAGCCAAGCAATTAAAAATGTTCCAAATCAATTAATCTAGCTGATAAATTTATTTAAAGGCTGCTGCCGAAGTTATAGCTGCAATTGTTGGCCTAGTAAATACTGGGTCAGTAGAGATGACAATTTATCAAGTGATGACTTACTATGGAGTGCATGGAATCACTTGGAAAGTTCGTATTTTGTCATGTCCTGTGAAGTGGTGAGGAGGTTTTTAACATTCTTCCCTTTCCCCAGATTTCTTATTGGATGCAGCTGGGTGCTTAAATGTTCCTTACCACTTGGCAAATTTTTAACCAACTTGCTTACCCAGTGGTTCTATACAGGCACTGTTGTAAGTTACCACTCACTAGAGGATTGTCTGTGTCCATCCATTGCTGTGGGAATCTCCCTTTCATGTACATATTTTTTATAATTATCTGTCTAGACCATCCTCTGGATCCCGGCTCTAGAATCCCTGTTAACTTGCCCGTCACTTTGCTACTTGGCTGTAAATTAGCTTAGCTACCTGAAATTCTTCTGCCAAGCACCTTACTGCATCATGAGAGACATTTTACACTTTCCAATCTTCACATAGGTGTGAAACGTATGTGTTGTAGGTATGTATGTATTGGCTGCTATTTACTTGGCTGCTGAGAGGGTTGGTTTGCTTCTTAGCTAGTCTAGGTCCTGCATCCAGCAAAAACATATGTGTTCAATTTAACTCTATAGGAGTCTTACTGACCTCGAGAAGGATTACTTACAGTTGGAAACACTGGTTCTTACTAAGGATTGGACTGGATTCTTACAGCAGCATTCATCTTTGTTTGTTCTCGTTACACATGGACAGGCTTTGTGCCGTTCTTTATAGGGACCCAGGTGGCGCTGTGGTTAAACCACTGAGCCTAGGGTTTGCTGATCAGAAGGTCGGCGGTTCAAATCCCTGTGACGGGGTGAGCTCCTGTTGCTTGGTCCCAGCTCCTGCCAACCTAGCAGTTCGAAAGCACGTCAAAATGCAAGTAGATAAATAGGAACCGCTACAGCGGGAAGGTAAACGGTGTTTCCATGTGCTGCTCTGGTTTGCCAGAAGCGGCTTTGTCATGCTGGCCACATGACCTGGAAGCTATACGCCGGCTCCCTCGGCCAATAATGCGAGATGAGCGCGCAACCCCAGAGTCGGTCACGACTGGACCTAATGGTCAGGGGTCCCTTTACCTTTACCTTTTATCGCCTAAAGAGGCTCATTATATGTGGGAAATGTGGGAAGTCCCCTCTGTGAATGGAAGTGGCATTCTGGTTGTGCAAGGGGTTCCCTGTTTTTACCCACAGAGACCCTCTCCAGGTTAGGAAAAATGGCACAAAGCCTGCTCAGATGTAACCAGGAAAAACAAAGATGAATACCTTGGCAGATGGTTTCCACCTTCTGGCTGAGCAATAGGGAGATTTGATGTGAAGAGGAAGGAGTCTGCCTGCATAGGCTAATGTTATCTTCTACAGGTCCCAGGTGACCAACTTCAAGGAAAGTATACCAAGTCATCTCAACTAGTGGAAATGAACAAAGCCAACACAGATGGAGAAGCATATTATGGTGAGTAGATTAGCGTGTTGCCTCCTGATTTAGGTCAGATGTGGGTTGCTTCCCGACAACCTGTTTATTGAGCATTCATCATGGTCTGTTTGCATACAGCTTGCAGGGAAGTTAGAAGGATATTGGCTACTTACTGAGCATCCATTCTGATGTGTTTGTGCAGGGTTTTTTGCCCCACATTTCCACTGTATGTCTCCATCACTTTCCTTATTGGAAAAAGTCAGATTTTGCAAGGAAGTGAGATTGTTACACAAAAGTGCCAAATCAATATTTATTGCGCAACCTGAATTTGAATAATTATTCTAGCAATAACCTGCCCCCCTCCTGGGTTTGTTTGCCTCGCACTTGGATTGCCCTGGATTGATTTTGAAAGAAGCCAGTGACATTGTATCTATTCCAGTTGCTAGTCCCAGATATTTCTTCTCTCCTGGAGAAGGGAGTGGCTGTTTCTGGGGCTGCCTAGACATGACTTTGTTAGCGTTTGTCTGTTCACATGGGTGACTCACTCCAGGAATATTAATAGATGGGATAGAAGCCAAATCAAAGACAGTTCCATTAAAGTCTTTGAGTTTTCAGGGTGCTTACAAAATCAACATGCTGTGCAATGTTAATATTTGACCAGTGAAACTGCAGCTTCCCTTATCCCGACTCTGGCTCTGAGCCATATAAAACACAGGACAGATGTTATGCTTTAGTAGGGTCAGGGTTATCAAGAGGGTGTGATTAATAGCCCATTGCTTTACTTTTTGACACTTCATGTTTTGTTTATTGCCAAGGAAACGCAGAAATCATTGATAATTTTGTCTCTGTGTAAAATACAACTGAATAGACAGTGCAGAGAAGACTCTTGATCCTGCACTTCGTTCTTGCAGTACCCCAGATTATTGGGCTGAAACTTTTTGGATCTGAGTGCTACTGATACAGACATGTCAAAGGTCAGAGGTTAATGCCTCTTCACAAAAATAACAACTGTGAATGGAAACAAGGTGTTCTCTACTGTATAATGATTTCCTATCATACGATCAAGGCAAAAATGTTAGAGTTCAGAAAACCACTGACTTTTAGGAAGGCATCAAAGTAATTTGTTAGTCTTTGATGTAGGAAGTTATTTATAACATTACAGTGCTTGCTGATTGTATGATATGGCTCCTAGCAGACATGGATGGTCAGAGTTAAAATAACATTGTATAGTGGGAAACCTGAAGCTTGGAAATGGATGATGTAATTAGTTATATTAAGGGTTTTTTTTACTTGTTTAAAATACCTACCGTAAGTATTTTGGAAAGGTACTCTTTCTCTGTGAGGGCTATTTCCTCAATTATCATTTCCTTAATAGAAACCAATTCTTTGCATAGAAAGGGTGTATGCGGTAATATTTGAAGTGCCCTGCAAATGTAGTTTTTTAGAAATAGGAATGCCCCAGTTTGGCAGATGCTAAACCATACATCTTTAGTCACTTGCTTGTTTGCAATATATTTTTGTTGGATCCTCCAACAAAACGACTCTACTTACTTCCCCTCCCATTTTATATTCTTAACAACCCTGTGTGGGAGACAGGAGCAGGTTGGTGTCAGCAAAGGTAACTCTCTACTCAAGGAAACACGGTCAACTCAGAAGACCGGGCCTAGTGAGCACAGCAACTCATCCCAGTAGATCCTGCCCTTATGAGGCAGTTGTGGGGGCCTTCCCACCATTGTCTTAAGTCTCTTCATCCTCTGGGTCCTTCCCAAGCAATATGAGACTGTGTTACCATATCTATCTCTGCTCCTCCCTCTTTATACCTCTTCTGGTTTGGGGAGATCAGAGGGAACCTGTTGCAGTCAGGCTTCTTCAGCAGCCTGACTCATTTCTGCCTCTTGGTGCCCCTCTTGTCCAGCCTCTACTTCTGCCTCTGTTTCTGGATTGGTCTCTTCATGCACACTAAACCCTGTTACCCCTTCAGCTTCTGACACCTCCTCTTCCCAGTCTTCTCCCTCTTCTCCCTCTGACTGTTCATTGTCGTCCCATCACCAATCCCTGGGCTCTGAGCCTTCTTCCTTTGGGGGTTCCCCAGCACGTGCCTCCCATCACTCTTGGCATCCAGCCAGTCCATGATATCCTTTCAGGTAGGCTAGACTAAGAGATAGTAACAGACTCAAGGTCACCCAGTGAGCTCCATGACTAACTGGGGATCTGAACCTCACTGTCCCCTGTTCTAGTCTGACACTCTGAACACTTTGCCACCCTAACAAAGCCCACTAAAGCAAAACAACAAAGAAAAATCACTAGAAAATGGGGAGGCTTTTCTTAATACAAAGCATTTTTACCTGTTGCATAAAAGTATCCAGTGAACTGCCTAAGCAGTGGTGGCCCTACTATTAGGCAGAGTGAGGTGGGAACCTCAGGCGGCAGGTGCTGAGAGACAGAGAGCACCAACAAGGTGTTAGACTGAGGACAGAGTTCTGTGACCCACGTAGCCTGCCTTGCACTGCCTAAGGAATCCTGGTGCCCTTGGGTGTGGTAGAGGACACTGCCTCAACACCAGCATTGAAGTAAAATTAAATCGCCTATCTGTCTGGTTGCTGATTGTATGTGACACAGAGAAGGGGCATCATCATCTGGCCCTTTGCCTCAGGTAGCAAAATATATTGGGACGGCAAATAGATCTCTCTTGATAGGGAGTTCCACAGGGAGGACACTGCTGTTCCTTGTCTCTATCGGCCTTGCCTTGGACAACAGCGGCACCCAGAGAAGATGAAATGAAGATGAAACTGATGTAAGGAACTGGGTTGTCCTTACATCAGTTTCAAAGAGAGCACATGCAGTTTTAACCTTAACAGTTTGGAGATGGGAAACCTGTGGCCGTCCAGATGTTGTCCAGCCAACAACGTCAATTGTCTACAGTGATGAGAGTTGTAGTCCAACAACATTCATAATCAGTAAATGGATAGCTTAGTTGCTTAGAGCATTGTGCTGATAATGCCAAGGTTGAAGGTTTGATCCTTGTATGTGACAGCTGCATATTCCTGCATTGCAGGGGTTGGACTCGATGATCCTCAGGGTCCCTTCCAACCCTACAATTCTATGATTATAACCCATGAATTACACATTGCAAATTCTCTGATAATTTCTATTGATTTTCTTGTAAGTTTGATATTGTTCTTAGTTCTTTCAAACCAAAACAAAACTTCATATGTTACTTATTGACATGAACTATGTTCTTTGCTCCCGGATCAGCAGTCGTTCAGTCTATATATCTAAAATAAGAATCACAGCATCAAGGCTGCCATCCACCTCATGAAAGATTCTTCCTCCATAATTAAGCTCTGTCCTCCCCATGCTCTTTTCTGTGGCTGAAGTAAGATAAAACGTCCAGCTCTTTATAGCAAGGGAAGTTGAGTAACAGGTTCACTGGGATGTCAGGAGGAGGTATTTTAAAAGGCTCATTGGCTCTAACCTTTGCCTAATCTAATCTGTTGATCTTCCTGCCTTTACAACTGTCATTCAAGAAAAATTAAACCCAGTAGGTGAGACTGGTGGAGTTAGACTGCTAGACTGGAAGAGCATCTAGAAGATTAAAAAGTGTGAGAAAGTGAATGAATTGGTTTTTTTTATTTAAAAAAAGACTCATGAAATAATCTGATAAAAGAGACAAAGGAAATAAGATGGGGTTGAAAATAAATAGCAATGAAAGTTGAAAAGGAAGGGAAAAAAATCATTGAACAGAAGAGAAAAAATGTTAAGATAAGTACGGTAAGTGCATATAAAAAGAAATGCTTAAGAACAATAGTGTGTTGATGAAAAAAGATGGGTTAAAAGGTTGAAAACCATGAAAGAAGCTCAAAATAGAGCGTGGCATCCCAAGATCTCATGCCAGGGTCTCTCTCTCTCTCTCTCTCCCCCCCCCCCGAAAACAGATCCATACAGCATATAAAGGTTCAAATGTAATATTGAAGAACTTACTTTTTAGCAAAAAAAAAAAAAAACTTTAGATACTGTAAATGAAACCCCCCCCCAAATTTCTTTTGTGGCAGAATGTTGAAGTTAAGTTAATTTTATTTGTTAATCTTCAAGCTGTGAGATGAGTAGATGTATGAGATTGCATGTTGGTCAATAAAGGAAAAAGCTAGCAGCCTTGAATATATGCATTTGCTTTCCATTTCTGCAGGGGTTATTTGTTTGTAGGGCTGGTATAACTCTTGCCAAAGAGGGCTACTACCATGATCCTGCTGAATAGACCTATGTTTCCATGCACAGATCAAGCACTGGATCAGGAACAGCAGACACACATCTGGTAAATCCAGCTGTGCTCCTGTGTGGGGATGTTGTCTAGTAGTGCTACATTGCTTTTAATGGAATACTTAACACATGCTCATCCACATTTTGGCACTACTACTAAGAACATTTCCAAAAAGTGTGACTAGACTAGAGTCGAGATGCCTGTCTTCGGGGTAGCTTTTTATTCGGGCTGCAAAGGGATCAAAGAATCACAAAACCATGCCTATTATGGGATAGCAACCACTGCAATGTGAGACCATGCCTGTGTGAAGTGGCTTGTGCAGATACTGCCTTCTTATCAAGTAACTGCGAGGCCTGTCACTGGTGGCAGGTCTCTCAAGCGATAACCTTAAGTACCACTTCAACTGCTGCTACTGCTTTGGAAGGAAGTTTAGATACTAGCAGCAACAATCCAGGCTTCGGAGAGAACACAGAATTCGTGCAGTCCCCACTCAAAAAGCTTAACAAGTCAGAGACAGAAATGGAGGAGGGCAATGGGAATAGAGGAAAGTCATGGTGGTGAATGGTGGTGGGAACTGCAGGTAAAAGAAGCAGAGGGAGGATTGGGAAGCAGGTCTGAACGGGAGAAGAAGGAAGAGTCTTGGAGAAGAAAGAGAGAGGAAAGGCAGCAGTTCTGCAATAGAGCACAGATGTTGCTTGCAGAAGGTCCAAGGGCCATAGCTGAGTGGTAGAGCATCTGCCTTGCATGAAGAAGGTCTCAGGTTCAATCCCTGGCATCTTCAGGTAGGGCTGGGAGAGAGCTGCTCCCAATTAGTGTAGTACTGAGCTAGATGGATCAGTGGTCTGATTCAACATCCTACTGTAAGTTCCAGAAAGGGCTCTAAAAGGCCCTGGCCTGAAATTCCAAAGCTGAATTGCACAGACCTGAGTTTCCCCACTCCTACTTTACAGAAAACCTAAGTAAAAATTCTTCATTTAAAAAGGAAAAACAATACAGATTTCTCCTTTCTCACTTCAAAGCCTACTTTGTGTTGCTGAATTTTCAGTAGTGAAAATTAATTATGCTTGTTATTGTATGCACCAATTCATTTCCTCAACAGACAATAACAGTTATCATAGCTTTCTTTTATCTGGAGTGTGTAATGGCTGCTTCCCCAGTGTTATCTGATTTGGTAAGGAGCCGTTCCTCTGATCCACATTCCATTGTCAAAACGATGGCTGATTAAGCCTCTTTCATTTACCAGAATGGAACGTTGTTCGCCATGTTTTTTATCCCCTTGAATCTCTCCTCTTGTATAGTTCTAGGTTTACCATTCTTTCTTTCCATCTGGTTTTTCTCTGCTTTAAACACTTGTCTGCCACATAATTTCCCAGGAGAATCACATTATTATATCTACCACAATTTCCCCCTCTTTTCTTGCTTAACTTTAAAATATCATGGTGTGAGTTACAGGAATTCAGACTGTGATGCTGAAATCAAACAGGATTGTGACATCTTCTCTGCTGTGCCGTTCTTGCTGGATGAGCATTCAGCTGATAAAAATGTGTATTGGTTGTCCACAAACTCAAGAGTTTACACTTTTCCTATCATTTGCCATAAATATCCTGTTACTTTGATTAAACATGAGGCCATCCAGTTCATCCTCTGGAACAGGGCTGGGGAACCTGTGGCTCCCCAGATGTTGCTACAATCCAGCTCCCATCACCCCTGATTATTGGCTATGCTGGCTGGGCTGGTGGGAGTTGCAGTTCAGCAACATCTGGAGGGTCAAAGGTTTTTCTATCCCTGCTCTATAACTTCTACTCTGTGTTTACAGTGACTTCTAACTTCAGAATAATTTTGTGATCGGTTAGCTTGCCTTGTAATTCTTCCCCCAAGTTTTTCTTGAGAATTCGGGGGGGGGGGGAGAGCGCGGGAATCGGTTACTTAATGTGAAAGATATTGAAAGACCCAAATCCTGCCCCCTCTAGCATTCTTCATCACGGCCCCCCTTCTCAATCCAAGTAACCTTTACAGGGTGATGGTTAAAAAAAGGTAGTGGATAAGACTTGTTGGTGACAGGAGAGGCCTCTAGATTCAATGAACCGGACTGAGAGATGTGGGAAACAATGCTTGGGGGGGGATCCAGGCCACAGGGATGGGGCTTAGACCTCCACTGCCATCAGCAAGCCATCCAATTGTTAGTTCCCTCAGCCTCACATGGCCTGGCTATGTTCTGGCCTGAACTTCAGAGATAGTTTTGGGTGGGATTTCAGAACTGGGGCTATTTAGTTTTCTAAGCTGCACTCCCCTAAGTCTATTCACTTCAATCACTGGTGCTCCCCAGAGAGAGCACGCCAGATTCTGCCTTCTTATTTAAGTTTTTGTAAGATCAATAAGACTACAACCCTTGCACTGTAAGATCAATAAGACTACAACCCTTGCACTGAATATTGTCCTAAAGGACACTGGTCCTAGTTCAGCTCTAACTTCATGCAGCCAGTTGCTCCAGGTGGAACTGCACAATCCCACTCATGTTAAAAGTTTAATTGAGTGGGTTCAGTGGTGTTGGTGTTGGGTGCAGTAATCAGGATACTTCAGTACACAAATTCCCTTTCTGGTGCAGGGTAGCTTTATTTAGAAGCTTTGCTTTTGTCTGAGCCAGTGAACTCTTTGAACTCAGCTCCTGTTCTAAATTTACCCAGCCCTGCACTGAACCAGCTGCTTGTTTGATGCATCAGTGGGTGGAGATTCACTTGGGCAGCTGCATGCATCCATTTCTTGCACTCTGTAATTTGTACAGCTGGGCAAATAGATAATAAAGGGTGATATTATGCAGCATTAGCCACACTCCGAGTAGACCCATTGAAATCAATGGAGTTTAGGCCATGGCTTTCTATAGCTCTGCTCTGAGTACAGTTAACCCAGGCTATCACCCAAAGATTTTTAGCATGAATGCATCTATCCCCTTCTCTTCAACCCTTCTTCCTCTACTATCTTGGCTGGCAGCTGGATGCTCCCACTGTTGTCTGGCTGACAGGAACTGAGCAGATCCTCCTTCCATCTGCTGATTACAGTGTCCTGCTCAAGGTCTCATTTATATGTGAGTGTCTGTGGGAAGTGGAGATGACCTTCATCTGCTGAGTGTCCTTCTGCAGGGCTGGATCACCTCCAGAGTCCCATTTCTGACTCTTTTGCAGGTGTATCGTGGCTTCCCACAGGATCGAGAACCTACAATTCATTTTATTAAGAGTTATTTTTTAAATAAATCATCTTTTTTGTTGTCCAAAATTATTTGTACCACTCAAAACAATTAGTTTCCCTATAATGAGGGAGATATTTAAGAGCGACCTTCATCTGAATAATTATATTTATACATCTTTTCAGTATTTTGTTGTACATTAATAATATGCATTGGCTCTACTGAAAGGCTCCTTGTTCTTTTCCTTGGTTGAAATCCAATTTGTGCTAAGTCACTTGCTCACTGCCAAGGATAACAATCTGTAGGCAAGAGACAGGAAGCTAACGGGGTCTTACTCTTCAAATTGCCTTTCTTTTCTAATAAAGCTTTCTCTCATCCGTTTTGAATAAGATTGCCATTTCCCTCTCCTATTTCTGTTTCCCTATATTCCTGTCACAATGCTGGTTAGTTATACCCATTTTCAAATGTAATAATGGTTAAAGCTTTTCTTTTATATGCTTTTGGAACATCAGGGAAGGGTGGAGCAGTTAAGCAAAAAATGATATACTTAGGGTTAAAAGTATGAAACTTGGCATACTTATACATGGATCCATATTAAACTTTTTGAAATAAATTGATCTCAGTAGGCACTGTCCTTTGGGTGGCTGGGACTGCCTTGTACAGTTAAGTCTGAGATCATGCACCTTGGGTTAGAAGTATGAAACTTGGAGGTGAGGACAATGTATACTCTCATATTTTAAGTTTTATTCCACTCTACTTTTTTAAATACCTGCTCTATGGCTCAAGGAGTCTGCAGTGACACTCCCAGCCTGTAGGTGTCACTGCTATCTCTACACCAGGGGTTCCCAACAAAATTTTATCGAGGACCCCTCATCGAGCCGCTATTGTGACAAGGACCCCCATTAATTCCGAATCCTAAAATTAAAAAGTGAGAGCCAAATTACGTAAGAGTCTTAATTTGGGAATGGAGAAGACAGGGTACCTGCGCAGTAGCGCGCAAATGAAGCCGAAGCGCGCAAAGCATCTTGGGGAGGTGAGCGTTAGTAGAATGCGCGCGCTGCCTCTTTGCAAAACAGTAGTGTTTGTAAAGCGCCACCTAACGGCATACAGCAGAACTACTGCCTCTATCTAATTCTAGTTTTGTGCTAGACTCTGCTCATGCAGGAAGCGGCCAAAACAAAAAATCTGTTATCATATGAAATATATTTAATATATTTTTTATTCTAATAGCATCTTGCGGACCCCTCTGGCATAGCTCGCGGACCCCCTGGGGGTCCGCGGACCACCTGTTGGGAACCACTGCTCTACACCACATCCTCCATACTAGTAAGGACCACCCACTTCCAACACTCCTCAACCACACACCCTATTCTCTTCAGCAACCTTTGCAAACCCCACTTATTCCCAGGAATGTGGGCATAGAATTACAGTCTAAGTGGCATTTAACGGCTGTTGGTGTACCCTGACTGCAGAAATACAGAGATAGCACTGAGGTCTTCCAGCCATTGATTAATTGCTGGGGGAAATCATGTTTCTAGCGCTGAAAGGTTGTAGGATGTATTTACAGTGCTATGAAAGGTTGTAGGATGTATTTCCTCTTGACCTTGAGACAGTTCCAAAAGCAGAGACATATAGAGTCATGTACTTAGCATTCGTTTTTGCACTTTCAAATCGTTTTCAAAGCACTATCCTCTTGCAACTCTACAAGAAGCCCTGTCCTAATGGTGAGCGAGAGCCTGGAGGTAAGGTGGATACTTGAGGGTGGCTTAGTCAATGTCAGGCTGGAGATGCAGGACCATGGATAGCTCCAAGTTGGTTTTGGCAAGGTAGGCTTTTTAGCCCACTTTGGGCAGATGATCTCTTCATAGCCCCACCCCATTCCTGAAGAATGGAACGCCGAGTAGTTTCTTGGCCTGGAGCCTAGCATTCTGTTGCTTCAGTCATCTCCTACCTTGTGCATTGCCTGTGCTGGCAAACAGACCCTGGAGAGGGTAGGAAGCTAGTCCATGGCTAATTCCAAAGTTTAACTATGTACTTCATTTCTAGTATTATGAAAGAGGGGGAAATTATTGCCTACTTTCTCCACATCATGCACAATTGTATTGAGAAGGAAGTGCTGTCTCTGAGGGTTCCCGTTCAGGTATCTCCAGCTTAAAAGTATCTGAGTGAATAGGCTCTGGTTTAGGGTTGGTGTTTGGGCGTAAATATGGATTCAGCACTTTTTGGGCTTAACCTGCTGATCTTCCCGATCGTGATAGTCATTGAGTACTGTTGTCAACCAGTACTTAAATTCTGCCAGGTTCCCAGGTCACATGACTAAGCTGAACAGAGTTAGGATTCAGTGTCAGTCTTCCTGCCCACTCCTGCTATACCCTTGGAATGCCCCTTTTTGGGGACTTACACTGGCTGATCCCAAGATCTACCACATCCTCACTCACTCATTCTGGTGGATCCTGGTTGAGGTTGAGGATTTCACTCTGTTTAAGAAAATAAAGTGTAGATGCTCCTTAGATTTGTAGAAAGGTATATGGTATTGTGCAACAATTGGGATACTGGGTACAGATTGCCACACCTCAAAAATGATATTACAGAACTATTGCTTTAATTTATGTTGTTGAGCACTTTGCACTCACTGAGGAAAGGCAGGGTGTAAACATTTTAAATAAATAGCTCACAGGACCGTGACACCAGGTTGTCTGCAACATGGCATTATTAAAGTTCAAGTTGCCTTTGCAGAGTAAGTTGCTTTTTATTTTATTCATTTATTTCCTCACATGCACTGCATAGCTCAATCCAAAGTATCTTGTGGTATCAGTCCGACGAGGCAGCTGGGCTCACAACCAACATACCCAGAGGCTGGAGATTAAAATAACTACAGCAACCAGACGTCCCTCCATTTTTAGCTGTGTGATGTCGACAGGAAAAGGGTTCCTTGAAGCAGAGATTCCACATTAAAGCAAACCAGGTTTTCTGAAGCCAAGGTTCAAAAACTAACTGAAAAAGCCTTTTTACAGCCAAGGCCTCCCCTGCCCTCAGGAAGGATCTTCTTCTTCTTCTTCTTCTTCTTCTTCTTCTTCTTCTTCTTCTTCTTCTTCTTCTTCTTCTTCTTCTTCTTCTTCTTCTTCTTCCAGAGGGCACTGACAGATAATGCAGAGCACACTTTCATAATCTGCATGGGATCCTTTAATTTGCTCCATCTGTGCTTCTCGCGGTTTCTAGATAATTCCTACACTCAAGGAAGATAGCTGTGGTGGTTTTTTAAATTTACATTTTGAGAAGGATCGCATCACGTTTTCACTTGTATGAAATGGTAAGATTTGGAAGAAAAGAAATTATTTTCAATCGCCAACTCCTCCAGATTCTGAATGTTGAACACAGGGGGAGGGAACACTTTGAGGACCAAAGTCCATATTGCCTTACAGGCTACCCTCTGAGGGCTGCATACCAGTGGTGTGTGTGATGAGAAACAATATCAGAGAACCAAGGATGGGAAATGATGCACTACCCCAGGCATAGGCAAACTCCGGCCCGCCAGATGTTTTGAGACTACAATTCCCATCATCCCTGACCACTTGTCCTGTTAGCTAGGGATGATGGGAGTTGTAGTTCCAAAATATCTGGAGGACTGGAGTTTGCCTATGCCTGCTCTCCCCTTTCTCACAGGATTTCAAAATAATGTCTCATGGCTATGTCTGCCTGGTTTATCATTGTTTCAAAATTACGGTTAGCTCTTGACCTTGTCTTTTGCTCTAGAGAGTCTAAATAACAAAGACATGTCCTTTGTCCATAGACGCTGAATTTAATTTTTTGGCTATAAATGAGTGTAGAGTCGAATTCACTTTTGCAGATCCAAATAATCACTTGCTAAGTGTCCCAAATGGGTCAGCTGCTGCCAATTGCTCTCAATGTCAGCAATGTTTTATTATACTTTAAAATTTTGTAGTGAGGTAAATGGAGCATATGGGAAGCTGGGCTATAAATGTTTTAACAAACCATCTTCCTGTTAGCTCAGTAAGTGCTGCAGATCAAGTGCTCTTGAGAAATTGGTTTACAGTTTTGGACCTTGCAAACCATGAAAATTACAAGAGTGGGCTGTCACTGTAAAAAAGGGTAAACTTCTTGGGTTCAGAGGAGGTCACGCCTTTATATGGTGACCTCTCTACAGTTCTGAAAATAAAGTTAATTGTACGATTTTTAGGGGGAAGTCACAGCCAATGTCTTGTATCTAGACTAAGTTGGTGACATTAAGTTTGAAACCAATGGGAATTAAGTAATGACTAAATTGTTTTCAGTCGAACTTAAGTGCAACTAACTTGCATATAAACTATACATTTAAAGTACATGACTATTGGGAAATATAGTTTGTTAAGGATGCTGGGAAGTGTAGTTCTGCGAGGGGTAAACTACAGTTACAAAAATTCTTTGGGAGAAGTCATGCACTTTAAATGTAAAGAGGGATATACAGGCATCTGGAAGCAACCCCCATTGATCTATTTCAAAAAGTGAAAATCCGGACACTAAAGTTGAGCTTTTTTTAAAAAAAAAGTTTTGGAAATTCTGGACGTATGGCAACCCTACATTGATCTTAGTGGAACTTCTCAATAAATGCTTATAGGAATGCCTGGTTTGTCTGGATCTCACCCAGGTGCTTGGATCCTAAGTTCCATGTAAATGAGGAAGTGATTGCTGTAACTCATCACTTCTCATAATATTCCAAAGAGTTTCCCAAACACAGCAGTAGGTTTTCAGTGGAGGACAGGACTGCAAAGGTAAGGAGGAGATAGGAAAGCACAATTCCAGCCCATTAAATCTGTTCCAACTCATGGAAGGGAAGCTGGGATCCAAGTCACTGGCAAGAAGATTCTATCAATAAATAGAAAAGTTTCACACAAAGTCCGTCTGTCCGTCTGTCCATCCATCCACCCATCCATCTATCCACCCACCCATCTATCCATCCATCCCAGAGCCGGCCCACCAATGAGGTAGGGTAAAAACTTGCCTCAGGCAGCAGAAGCAGAAGAGACTGCCCATCCCACTGCTTCCACCACTGGCAGAACACCACTCCTCTTTCTGGTGCATGACATTACTGTTCATCTTCCCAGCCTTGGGGTGGAGAAAACAAGTGGGATCACCTTGTGGAACACTCAAGCTCTCACCGAGTTCTGTGAGGATTGGATGTTTCTGTGTGCAGCATTGTTGCTTGTCTTCCCCACTTTGGGGCAGAGAAGTCAAGTGGTAATGCCTTGTGGAATGCCCTGGCTCTTGCCAAGTTCAGTAAGAGGGGAGCATTCCGGTGGCAGTGGAAGTGATGGGGGTGGGGCTTGGCAACAAGGGAGGCAGAGGGTGGCACATTCCCATGTTGCCTCAGGTGGCGAAACGGGATGGGCCACCCCATATCCATAAATCCATTCCTAGATAAATAGATAGATGTTAATGTTTTATATGGGTTTTTCTTATTAAAAAATTGTATAATGTATTGATGTTTAAGTTTTTATATGCAAGTTGCTTCAATACCTTTTAGATAAGTGACCAATAATTCTAAATAATAATAGTAATAATAATAATAGATCATATATATTTTACTTACTTATTAGATGATGCATTTCAATGATGTGACAATGAAACAGTGCTATAATATGCCCCACTTGATATGCTCATGGGTGTTTACAATGGAAAATGCACTAGTACTTTAGGTAGTATACAGTTCCTTGGAAATGCCACTGCTTTTGGAATTCACAGATTTCAGTTTGCCAGTCAAGGCGTGGGAATAATAGAGTTTCCCTGACATTTTAAATTAGCAACAGATGACCAAGATCTGACTCCTTACAATGTCCTTCCAGAGTCCAATTCTGTATGATGACGAGAGCTGACCTTTGCATGAACAATCTCCATTTTCTCACTCCTCATTTCTGTTCCTCCAGGCAAAAAAAACAATATCTCAATGTACGACTGTAATTTTGCTGTAGAGCTGAACTGTCATCTTGTTTGCTGTTCTGAGCATTTCTTCCCTACATATGCTATTAATTTGTGGATTTAATATACAATATTCTTATTGCATGGTGGTCTTTGAGCCATGCAACTCCTGAATCCATGACTTTTTTTTAACCAACTGACTGCTTTGCAGACATTTATTTGAAGGTAATTTTACTTGCAAATGGTGGAACAGGTAACACTTCTGTTCACAGAATCTGTAGCTCATTCAGAATTGTGTTGTACCTAGTGCTGCCTCAAAACATGGAACTAATGGAAGCCTATGGAAGCCTATGGAAATTATTTTAAGTGTCTAGGTGGAGAAAAATCAACAGGCCATTCACGTTTATGTTCATGAACTTATTATCAGTGCTTATTGTTTAGGTTTAGGAAATAACTTCTCAGAGAACTTGATCAGAAAGAACCATAAAGGTAATGTGGAAGAGACAACAAGAACTGAAAGGAAAGATATGAAGATGAAGAATAAAAATTAAAAAGAGCACTACAAAAGGGGCCACAAATGGATTAAAACAGAAGAAAATTAATTTGGGTCCATAATCATGAGTCCCAGCTGAGAATAGTGTATATAGTCCTGCCAATTTATTCTCACATCAATCCTGGGAGATACCGTAGGTTAGACTGAGAGATAGTTACTGCCCACAAACACCCAGAGATCATCATAGTTGAGTGGTGATTTGAACCCAGGTTTTCTATCTTCCTTCTCCATAGAACTGAACCAAACCCCTCATTTCCCCCTGTTCATTGTAATTAAAAAGCTGTTGTTTCAGGCACAATCTGTATCATATTTTGCTACCGTGTTTCTCACATTTTAAGACATGTCTTATATTTATTTTTTCTCCAAAAAACACCCCGAGGCTTATTTTCAGGGGATGTCTTATTTTTTTGTTAAGCTTTTTAATTTTTTACCGGTATTAAGCTTTCATAGAGTTTTGCTGGGTCGGGCTCGGTGCGGCGCGCGCTGCTGCCCTTGTCGGCTCCCGCTGGGTCGGGACTCGGCGCTGTGACATCAGCAAGGCCGCGAGGGCGGTACTGTCACCTGGGCAGCCCGGGATCTCCATACACGTGGCCCACTCAAGACATTAAAAACAGCAGCAGCTGGAGGGGCTTTGCCCAGCCACTACTTTTAAAACTCACAGGGCAGCGCTAAACCAGAACGGGGTGCCTATTTCGGGGTGGCTTTCTCCCCCTCCCAGGCTCCCACCTTCGCATCTCCTTCGGCGCTGTTGCTTTTTGCACGCAAACCAAGCTCCGCAGTGCTGGGTGGGGGCGGACTCAAAAGCAGAGCCAACAAACCAGCACCAGAGCTTCAAGCCGGCGCTCTCTCTATGGCACAAGCATAGAGGCTGCTGCCCCATCGGAGCCTAGAGCGGATTGGTCAAACTCCGCTTCCGGGTTGCGTTTCCTTAGAAACCCGAGGCGCGGCGACCCGGAAGCGCTTGCCGGACCAGTTCCGGGTCGCCGCGCCATGGCTGCGCTGGGAGCGTCAGGGTGCCTGCAGGGCGGGAGGGTCGCTGTGGCTTCACTGCTCCTGAGGCAGCACCCGCAGGGACGCTGCGCCGCTTTGGGATGGCGGGGCCTCCCGCTGGACCCGGCAAAGACAGCAGCGCGCGCTGCGCGGAGTCCCGACTGAGCGGGACCCGGGAGAGACAGCAGCGTTCGGCTAGGTGCGCGCTGCAGAAGCGCCATGCAGGCCTGCTCCCACCACTAACACTATGGTACCCCAGCATGTCTTATTTTTGGGGGATGCCTTATATTTTATTGCCTCCAGAAAATCGTGCCATGGCTTATTTTATAGGCACGTCTTAAAATATGAGAAACACGGTAACCTATATGATGTTTGTCTCTTCACAGACTTGATTGTTCTAAAGAAATAAGACATATTTCTACATAGCTGAGGCCATTATTTGAAATGCAGACCAAAAATGAATATAAAAAGAAACATAAATAAAACTCTATTTTATGTATGTATCATATAAACAGTAAAAATATTTACATTACTTAATTTTATGTGAATCTGTTCCCAGATGAGAGTGGAAAACTAGATTCCCATCTTAGTTGTAAACCATCTTCACGATTTTGAATGAATGTATCCCCCGGGGTGTGATAAATAAAATCCAGTAGACTGAAGCCAAGATAAACTTCTCAAAATTGAAACCTTTCGCATTGTTGGAAGCATCATTTCAAGGATTTTCCAAAAAGTGTTAGGGAGTAACACTGGAGATGCCTGGTTAACCCTTATGCTACAACTGTGAATTGTCTTATCTGCGGCATTTTGCTGCCTGAGGTTAAGGACAAGAAGGTGCCCACATCTGCGGATATGGAAACTGGTTAGACAAAACAAGTGACTCTAACTTCAACATAGGCAACGGGACAGTTTCTTCTACAGCACCTTACAGCAGTGAATTCACCTTAGAGCAGCAGAGCTGCTGACCAATAAGGAATGAGAGGGAGTTGCAAAGGGTAGGTACTGCCACACTAAAGGACCGGTTCATTTATCGTATGTGGTGGACCTCCTGATAGGATGGTGTCTGCAGGATGCCCTCTCTGGCAAAGTGCAGTGATTAGCTGGGTATGTAAGGGTTCCATTGAAGAACCACTTTTGTCTATAAAAAGGAAAGATGTCTCCCTTTCTAGGATTGCTAATTCATATTATAGCAAAGTGTATGGAGGAAAAAGTTGGTGAGGATTATTTCTTTTAGTGTGGCCATTGAAAATGTAACCTGAATTGTGGCCAAATACATCCCAGATAGCTTCAAAAGAAGGTGCATTAAACTCAGCCCTTAATCTGGGACATCTTACAAAAACCCTCTTAGTGCTGGGGTGGTCTCTAAATTTTCTTGGCAGTATTGGCTTCATAAGACAAATTCCAATAAAGAAAAAAAACGTTCTCAAAGCTGATAAATGGAAGCCAATGAAAACAACAGAAAAGGCTTAAAGTACTGTATCTAGTCTAAGAACTTTGTTCTCTTTTGGAGCTTGTCATACCTTGAGTTTCTTTTTCACTGGATCAAAAAGGATGGGACTGCAAGTGAGCATAGCATGTTCCCTTCTCTATGTAACACCAGAGCCAGGCCACCTGGCCTCACAATGCTGACTTTGGTGTTCTCACAATCTCTTAACTCAGTATGTGGCCTAGTTTTCTCTCAGTTAATTCACAGTCATGACCAAATGTTCAAAGCAACTTTATTAAGCACATAGAGGGCTAAAAATATTGCTTCGGTTGCAAGAATGTATTTGAGTGGGGGCATGATTCTTATTTTTTCTGTTTATCATTTTCTTCTCATACTGTAAATTCTCTGATGTGATTTAATGGGAAAAAATCATCACAATAAAACAGTGTGTGTGTCTCTCTGTGTGTCTGTGTCTGTGTCTGCGTCTGTCTGTCTATCTATCTATCTATCTATCTATCTATCTATCTAATTGGAAAAAATTCCATCTATAAAAACAATTCCATATATATATATATATATATATATATATATATATATATATATATATATATAAACAAGTATAGACAATTTCCAATTCAGTGTAGATACAGGCTGGGGTATGGATCCCCAAGTAAAAGGCTTGTTGAAAAAGAAAGTTCTTCAGTAGGCTCCAAAATGACTAAATAGTGTTTTGAAGTCTGTCTGATATGTAAAGGGAGAACATTGCAAAGGGCATGTGCTACCACACTATAGATCCTGTTTCTATATTGTATGGAAAGGACCTCCTGATAAGGTGGTATTTGAGGAGGTCCTCTCCTGCAGAGTGCAGGGTTGGAGTGAGTACGCAAAGGGTAAGATGATACTTTAGGTATCCCGGTCCCAAGCTGTATGGGGTTCCATAAGCTAAAATAAATATTTAACTCTCTAGTATTTGAGTAGTGTCATAACATGGTGGTGATGGTCTGCCCCAGTTCAGCTGTTGCATTTTACACTAGCTGCAGCTTCAGGGTCAACCTCAAGGTCAACCTCACACAGAGATTATTCAGCTCCTCCTCCTCCTCCTCCTCCTCCTCCTCCTCCTCCTCCTCCTCCTCCTCCTCCTGGTTTCTTGTCCACTTCATTGGAAGAATGAAGACTTATATTTAAAAACATATATAACAATGTAATGCTTCCTAAGGATGATAAAGCCCCATTAAGTTCCTAATCTTCAAAATACTTCTACCAGGGATGATTTACTGAAACTAATGGCACTCCTCTCTAATAGCATGGATTAAAGATGGAAGATGGAAGTGTCACATTCCTCTCCCTCATCACAACTGGGCTGCTGTAACTTTAATAAATTTATGTCTGGCAGACATTTTGCAGATGAAACTTCTACATGATCACTGTGCCTTTTTTTTCTCGAAGAGCTGCTCCTGTTTAGTTTCTGTCTGCCAGGCAAAGAACCTTATCGGGGAAAAGTTGACAACTGTGACTGCCAGGTCAATATTAGTGGTGGTTTTTAATAAAAAGTTGTGGAGTTGAACTGCCACCCGAACAAAGAGTGATGAAGTATTTTACGGTGCAAACACCACGTCTTTCCAGATTATCAGTAGCACAGATTATGGCAGGTAACCGCAAAATAATCCCACAGTGACTGTGAATCAAATTACAGTAAGGCAAGGGGAAAAAAGCTGATTCATATTTTCATTTGGATGGACTTTAGTGAAAGAATTTACTTCTGGTGGGACTGTTTCGGTGGTAAAACACCACTTCCTGTAAATGTCTATACCTCCATCTGGGTTGTGTTAGGATGGAAAAGGGGTTTTTCATCTGTATCCTGCTAGCAACTCTTTCAACAGTAGACCTTAAAATATAATAAGTATTCTTTCTCCACATGTTCCAGTAAAATATTACTGTATTATGGCTGTTCTTTAGTCTAGTTATATTTAAGGCTGTTACCAACTTTCTCCATTAAAACAGGGGGGAAAGGTTTATGTACTGTTATGAACAGAGAGCTATTCTAAGGGCTCAGCGAGACTTTCAGTGGCAGAGAAGGGGCCTACTGCTTTCCCCCTGTGAACTCTTCCTCACAACAAGCTGCTTTCCCCTATGATGCAACAAACAAGAGTGATAGGAAAGAGGTAGGCTGGGTAAGGGTTCAGCACCACTCCACCATTTGCAGCTCCACAGCGGCAAATGTTCCCTTCCTCCAAACCCTTCTTGCTTCTTATCTCCATGGCTGATGCTGAATGTCTAGCTTGCTCTCGAGTATGAGGGGAATGCTCCTGAGTATGACTTTTTTTGGGTATTGGATCGGATTGTTGTTAGGTGTGATCTTTGCTGTCTACTGTGTTGTTTCTTCAGCTTGTAAATTGCCTTGTGTGTAGTAATATAGAAAGGCGGTATACAAATAAGAAGTGAAGTGAAATGAAAAATAAGTGGCAATACATTTTCAAAAACAACAACAACCCATCCTGTATTCTACCCACAATCCCATGGAGTTAAGTATACCTATCTGGACTGTGTCCAAACTGCAGAAGGCTTCAGATATTCAGATAGTATGGTAACAGAAAGTTTCTTTGGTCCTTTTGTAGAATATCAGCAGAATATATAGGTCCAAGATTGTCTGGTTCTTAATTGTCTCCTTAGCTTTGAGAACTAGCACTTGGAATTTGGGAAACCAACGGTGTTTCCATGTGCTGCTCTGGTTTGCCAGAAGCGGCTTTGTCATGCTGGCCACATGACCTGGAAGCTATACGCCGGCTCCCTCGGCCAATAATGCGAGATGAGCGCGCAACCCCAGAGTCGGTCACGACTGGACCTAATGGTCAGGGGTCCCTTTACCTTTACCTTAAGTCAGAATCAGGTTTAGGAGGACTCTCTGAAGCTCTGCCCCATGCAGTCTACTCTCCCGCCATTCGTGTTTACACAGTTTTTACTGGCAATGCTTTAACAGCACATATTTTCTTTGAACTTTACATCAGATAACAGGGTAGGTTATACTCAGAGCATACCAAACCATTACAGCCTGCAATAAATAATTATGAAAACGCTGGGGCTGAGAGATTTATCACAAAAGGAGGTAATATTTGTCAAGAAACTATAGATTATGACCTGGCATGTTAGCATGGGTATAGAAATAAAGTCTGAAGTTGTTGGGTTTAAGAAAAAATCATTGCAAACACAGGATACATTGAAGCAGACCGAAACTGGCTAAAGTATTATTTTATTATTTATATCAATTTATTATGGGGTTCTTGTCTTTATTAAGCTATCTTGCCAGACTAGCTTGCAATAAAAGCTTGTGAAAGCCTGAAAATGTAGATAATTAGCAAAGAAACACCTAAAAGCAGGGAGGTAGATAACAACAATTCAATGCAGCACAACCTAGAAATCTGAAACAGACAACAGTACAAACTACCTCAGAGTCCTCTGTTAAACATGAAGGTCTTCAACATGTAATGGGAGAATGCATGAGCTGGCTTTTCTTGCATTTCATTTTCTAACTTTTCTTGAGTCAATGCATTAGCTTGCTTGTGTTGATGGACATAGCCTCTCTGTAACATTTATTCCACCTTGTGACTTGTGACTATTTCTGATTGTTGTTGTTGTTTAGTCGTGTCCGACTCTTCATGACCCCATGGACCATAGCACGCAAGGCACTCCTGTCTTCCACTGCCTCCCGCAGTTTGGTCAAACTCATGTTTGTAGCTTCAAGAACACTGTCCAGCCATCTCGTCCTCTGCCGTCCCCTTCTCCTAGTGCCCTCAATCTTTCCCAACATCAGGCTCTTTTCCAGGGAGTCTTCTCTTCTCATGAGGTGGCCAAAGTATTGGAGCCTCAGCTTCACGATCTGTCCTTCCAATGATATTTCTGATAATTTATATTAAATTGGGTTGTACAGTCCTGCTGGACTAGAATAAAGGTCTACCTCAGCCTGTACCAACCTTGTGTGCTCCAGATGTTTTGGATGGCAATTCCATTGTCCCAGGGGTCTATTTTGTTCACTGTTCAAGGAACTGGTGTTCAGTCTTCTTCTGGATGGAGCTGCACTCCCCCATAGCTGCCAAGTTCCGGATTGAACCTCCGGACATGCATAGAAGCGACTTCTGGTGCTGCGGCCATTTTGGAAATGGGCAGAGCGGCACCGGAAGTCACTTCTAGGCACTTCCGGACATGCGTAGACACGACTGCTGATGCCGGCGCTGCCCGATTTCCGGTGCGCAAACATGGGCAGAGCAGCACCAGAAACATGGCCGCTGACAGGAGCTGCTTTCCGGGGGTGTACGGGATGAACATTCAGGAGACCAGCGGGAAATGGTAAGAAAATAAGGGGGTTTCCCAGGAAAAATGGGGTACTTGGCAACTATGGCACTCCCCCTGAAGGAGTAGATATTTATGCTTGCCCTCTGTCATTTGAGGCTCAAGTGGCTTCCGGGAGGGACTGCTTACTTCCAGCTCCTCCTTGCTCTTCCTGGGAAGCAGGGGAGATGGCACCTAGGTGACCCTTGATGCCATAAGTGGTAGAGCCAGAGTAACTAACAGATTGAGGCTGAATCCAGACATGACATAAGTACTGTCTTGGGGAGACAGGGGGTGGGTGGGTGTGGAGGTCCTGAATGACGTACCTGTGCCCTTGAGGGACAAGGTATGCAGCCTGGGAGTCATTTTGGACTCACAGCTGTCTATGGAGGCGCAGGTCAATTCTGTGTCCAGGGCAGCTCTCTACCAGCTCCATCTGGTACACCAGCTGAGACCTTACCTGCCTGCAGACTGTCTAGCCAGAGTGGTACTGGTACATGCTCTAGTTATCTCCCGCTTGCACTACTGCAATGCGTTCTATGTGGGGCTACCTTTGAAGGTGACCAGGAAACTGCAACTAATCCAGAATGCGGCAACTAGACTGGTGACTGGGAGTGGTTGCCGAGACCATATTACCGGTACACCGGTCCTGAAAGACCTACATTGGCTCTCGCAGTATGTTTCCGAGCACAATTAAAAGTGTTGGTGCTGACCTAAATGGCCTCAGCCCAGTATACTTGAAGGAGCGTCTCCACCTCCATCGTTCTACCTGGTTACTGAGGTCCAGCTCCGAGGGCTCCCTCACTGTGAGAAGTGAAGATGCAGGGAACCAGGCAGAGAGCTTTCTCAGTAGTGGCGCCCGCCCTGTGGAATGCCGTCCCATCAGATGTCAAGGAAGTAAATAACTATCTGACTTTTAGAAGACATCTGAAGGCAGCTCTGTTTAGGGATGTTTATTGTGCTTTTAATTCTGTTGGGAGCTGCACAGAGTGGTTGGGGAAACCCAGCCAGATGGGCGGGGAATGAATGAATGAATAAATAAATAAACAAACAAACAAACGAATGAATGAATGAATAAATATGCCATGTATGTTATTTTTCAATATGTCCATGTGTCTTGCAGAAAGGACTTGTACTTTTCTTTCCTTCAAAATGTCTCCTGTAAAGAAGACAGCATGATGTGATGTCATGGCATGACATTGCATCATGAATTATCATGCTTCTGCAACAAGTGTCAGCCAACTAGAAACCCACAAATGATGGTGTGACCTCAAATGTTTAAGATTTATTTGACATTCATAGGGGATAGAGAAATAAGCAATACTCAAAAGTTGATTTCGGCAGCAGCTACACAGCCTTTGTTAACACTGAGTTTCAGCCCAGTTAGGAAAGTTTGCACATATGTTCTCTTGCCCTCCCACTGCTACTGTATAACAGACATCTTCTGGGAAAGCCAGTACAAATCTCTTCTGCATTGACTCATGGTTTTGTAGATCCATGTGTTACCTTCTAAATACCTTGTGTTTTTATTAAACTCCTTCTTAAAACACAGTGCTTTCAGACTCCTGCCCAAGTTAATTTCATCTGTACTTCATGTAATTGTTAATGTAGCTAATAATGCCCTGCCAGATACGAGATTGAGATTTGCCAGATATTGAAGGCATATGGCTAAAATCTGTCTTCCATTGTGCCTATAACAACCAGTTAAATGGTGATTTTTTTACATCTGCCTATAATTTAAGGAGTTAAACACTTGAGGGCTTTTAATTAAGAATAAAGAGCAGTTAAATTCAACTTGCTTAATTTCAAGTCCACCTGATAATAATGACTTTGAAAGTTCATCTGGGCAGTATCAAACCCTTGAGTTTATTGGAAGGGTGACTATTATAGGTAGAATCAAAGGAAGTGGATTACTAAGAGTCCATTTTTTGAAATATATATTGAACAGTCAGCTAAATTGATAGTAAATAATGTCCTAAAGGAATTACACAAGGGTGCCCGTTGACACACTTGTTATTTTTGTTTCAATCAGTTCTGGTGATTGGCAAGTCAGATTGTTTCAATGTATTGCAAAAAGATATTTCTAAATATATCTGGCAAGGGAAAAACCCAAGAATAAAATGTAAAATATTGATAGATGCAAAAGAGAGAGGAAGTTTCTCCCTACCAGATATGAGATTATATTATGAAGCATCTTGGTTTTGTTGGTTGAAGGAATGGATGACATCGGATAATCCACATACCGTATCTTAGATTTAGAAGGTCATTATAATATTTTTGGTTGGCATGCCTATTTGTGGTATGAAAAGGTGAAAGCACACAAAGGATTTACAAATCACATAATTAGGAAAAAGTTGTATAGAGTATGGGATAAATACTGTTTCCAAAACCTTGCAATGGTAAATCTAGCTGCTAACAGCAGATAACTAATTAACTATTTGTTTTTGTAGCCAATATTTTAGCTGTCCTAAGCATTCATAGTCCCTAAGGATGGAATTGGGAGAATAATTTCAGGGAAGCAGCATCTGACTGAACATTAAGAGAAACTCCCCAGTGTTTTATAGTGTTTCTGTGAAATGTGTTTCACAGTGAAACACATGACTTCAGGAGGTGGTGTGTATTCAGTGTACTTTCACTGGAGACATTTAAGAGGAGAATGGGTGGGCATTCGACAGGGATGCTGCAGTTTTAAGATGCCAACACAGAGGTGGGGCCTGGACAAAAGGGCCTTAAAGTTCCTTTTGAACTCTATATGATATAATGACATCAACTCATTGGAGGCAAAAGCTAGTCCTACTGCCTTCACAGACAGTTTGGTTCCTGAGGAGGAGCCAAAGTCTCTTTTAACTCAATACTTGCAAGGTCAAGGCAGTCCCCAAAGCAGTGAAAGTGGGCTTAGGTATCAAGGACTATTAAGGATGTGTTGTTATGATATAGAAGAGCAAAGTAATTTAAATCAGAGGGCTGATATACCGTATTTTCCGCTCCATAAGACACACTTTTTTCCTCCTAAAAAGTAAGAGGAAATGTCTGTGCGTCTTATGGAGGGAATGCGTGGTCCCTGGATCCGAATTGCCCAGAGGCGAAAAGCAGATTGTGTTTTTTTTTTTAATAGAAAGAGCTAAAGGCTAACAAGTGGGAGAGAGGGTGCTGAAAGGAACCCGCTCAGCAGCTGATTGAAAGAGATCGGGATGGAGATATAAACTAGCTCCCTTCCCGCCTGCCCCCTTGCCCAGGCCTCCATTGTTGTGTTTCCCCAGCGACATGTGACTGGCTGATTAGATTATCTGTCTGGAAACTGTAGAAATGGCTCTCTTTCCTTTCCTAAAGAAGCTGCAGAACTGTGAGTTGAACCCCATAAAACCAGGATTTTTTTGCAAGGTAAGCTCAACAACTGTGAGCTGATCCTCAAAAATGGAGCTTTCCCCCTTTGCAAAAAAGCTGCACAACTTTGAGCTGATGCTCAAAAAAATGGGTCTTTCCCCCCCCAAACCCCAGGGCTTTCCCCCTTTCCTCCTCTTAAAATTAGGTACATCTTTTGGTCTGGTGCGTCTTATGGAGCGAAAAATACGGTAAAGCTCCTGTAACATACCTACCTTTATTCATGAAATGAAAGGATAGGAAAAGTGGCGAATTCATTTGTAAACTGGTTTCATTAAAAGGCCCTTAAATGGAGGGGGAGCAGGGAAGTGACAGCTTGACCTGAGCTCTATAGGTCACCAGCAGTCCACATGGTAAGAGGTCTCTGAGTTAACAAGGAGCAGCTGTTGCTGTGACTTGCACAGAGCTTCCCCTCCTTTGGTGAAAGCAAATAGAATAATCTTCTATGTTCATGCGAAACTTTTAGAGTTCACAAACTATGCCAGAACTTTGATACAGCAGTCCATTTGACTAGGTTACAATGAGCTAACTGACATTGGAAAATTAAAGGACTGTGGAAATGTTTGGCAAAAGAAGGCATACAGAAATTGGCATGGACAGCAAAGAAGATATAGACTTTATTTTTTAAAAAAACCAGTCTCTGTCAACTGCTCTTGTTTCTTGTTGATTACATCAGTGCTGAAACTTAAGGTATGCAGAGGGACTTATAACTAACCATCACGATCTGCAAAAGAACACAAATTCAAGCGCAGATACAGATCCCATCAAATTTCCCATCCCTTCTACCACATAACTGATATGTACACTCCTGTGGATATTTACTATGTGGAGTGCTTTCCAATTTGGAATCGTCTAAAATATTTTATCTGAATTCTTATTATTTCTGTACTTTGAGTAGCGATGTCTTAATATGTAAGCTCTTCATTTTGAGCATCTACAGTACTAGCATGTATACTTAATTGAATTAATTGACCTGTCCAGGTTGAGAAAAATAAACATCTCAATGAACCACCCTGTTCTAGTTACCACGGCCCCAAGTTAGAGACAAATGAGAACTTGATGAAGGATATGTGACAGGAGCCCATTCTGCACTCTTCATCTTGACTGCAACTGGCCTATATCATGGCAGAGGCAACTGGAGATTGACAGTATCATCAATAAATCAACAGACCTAAAGTTATGAAAGTCAACTAAAACACGACTCTAACTTTTGATATGCGAATAAATGCATATTTCAGCCTTACACGTGGTTCAGTCTCACTAGTGTTTATGTTGTGTGAGATCAAAAAGAAACATGCACTCTTTCGAGAGGAAAGAATAGGGACAAGTTTATTGTTTTAATTTCTTTTCAGGCAAAAAAATCCTCCTTTGTACTGCTTTTTGTAATAAGCTAAGTGCTTGCTATCATGAAAAGCGCACGACAGATGTCTTTCATTTATCAAAACAGAAGGGGTGCTGAAAAGAGTGATATTTCTGGTTTCCCTGAAGCAGCAAAGTCTTGTAAATAAACAGTAGTGGATATTCTGCACTCTGCCCAAGAGACCTGGGGATGGGAACCTGCTATTGATCCTGCAGACATGGGGCTCAAGCTTTGGTCTCTTGGGGTATCTCTAATTCTGGCTGTTTTGTATACACCACCATGAAGAAAGGGCTCATTTTCTTTCCCACTTGTTATGCGCAGGCAACAAAGTTTGGATTTTTGTTACTTCTAGAGGACTTGCATAAGTAGCTACAGAAAGGGACCAGAAGGATCTAGATCTAGATATAATAATAATAATAATAATAATAATAATAATAAGTAATTTAAGATCCAGAGCCTTCCGATTCAAATCTCCATGTGATGATGATGATGATAATAATAATAATAATAATAATAATAATAATAATAACAACAACAACAACAATAATACGTTTCCGAGCACAATTCAAAGTGTTGGTGTTGCCCTTTAAAGCCCAAAACAGCCTCGGCCCAGTATACCTGAAGGAGCGTCTCCACCCGCATTGTTCTACGTGGACACTGAGATCCAGCACTGCCGGCCTTCTGATGGTTCCCTTACTGCAAGAAGCCAAGTTACAGGGAATCAGGCAGAGGGCCTTCTTGGTAGTAGCCCCCGCTTTGTGGGACGCCCTCGCATCACATGTCAAAGAGATAAACAACTATCTGACGTTTAGAAGACATCTGAAGGCAGCCCTGTTTAGGGAAGTTTTTAAGGACTGATGTTTTAATGTATTTTTAATCTTTGTTGGAAGCCGCCCAGAGAGGCTGGGGAAACCCAGCCATATGGGTGGGGTATAAATAATAAATGATGATGATGGTGATAATGATGATGATGATAAATTGGATTGTTCAGTCACACTCGTCCATTTTAAAATCACATAAAATGTTCTCAAGAAGCTGCTCAAATGATATGGCAATCATGAGTATTGAACTTCTCCCAACTTATCTACTGTTCCCTTTGTAGGACAGATAAAGATGGGAGGAACAGGCAGTTTCTGCATTTAAAAATTCTTGCACTATAAAGGCGCAAATCTTCAAGCATTTTCTGGAGATTTTCCTCTGCACATTTCAAAATGAGAGTAGAAGAATGTAACATTGGAAGTAGGCTTTAATAATCTGGGCCAGGATTTCCATATGCATAACCCAAAGTGCAGGGGATGCAGAACCAGTGGTCTGTTGTTGCTGGAAAGCGTAATGCTGGTGTCAACAAAAGAGGTTTAAAGACTGTCTCAAGGCAAATCTTAAAAAATGTAGTATAAACACTGACAACTGGGAAATCCTGGCCTGCGAGCGCTCCAGTTGGAGAACAGCCTTTATCAAAGGTGTCATGGGCTTTGAAGAAACTCGATCTCAGGACACAAGGGAGAAATGTGCTAAGAGGAAGGCACGCTTGGCAAATCCACACCGTGATCAACTCCCGCCTGGAAACCAATGTCCCCACTGTGGAAGGATGTGTGGATCCAGAATTGGCCTCCACAGTCACCTACGGACCCATTGTTAAAATCGTGTTTATGGAAGACAATCTTACTCGGCTACGAGTGATCGAAGAAGAAGAAGAAGAAGAAGAAGAAGAAGAAGAAGAAGAAGAAGAAGAAGACATCCCCTATCATCCCCAAACATTGTTGGCTGGGCTGATGGGAGTTGAAGTCCAGCAATATTTGGAGGTCCACAGGTTCCCCATCCCTGCCTTTGCATTTTGATACATGGACAAGAGCTTTCCTGATTTGTGTCTCTAACTGCAGCTTTTCTGATGGTTGGCCTGGAGATGCAATGGGATTGTGGGCCTGAAAAGCTCTACTGCATGCATGGACATATAATGTTCAGACCTTCAGGACCTGCCCTTATTCAGAAGTTATTGCCCTTGAATGGACCCTCACAACTATCTATTTGGATAGATATATTTTTTTAAAAAATATATTTTCTGTTTGTGAACTCTTTCCCTAGTCAAATATCTTACTTCATTTCTTTCCCTTGCTGCATGCTGTCTGAAAGCAGAGATCTGGATCTGCCAACAAGTTCTATCTACAATACAGATTCTAAAAATCCAGACTCTGTGTTGCTGTCCCTTAGGACTATGTTGTGGATAGAATAATATGGTTTTTCCAGAGCATACTGTAGGTCATTAAAGCAGAATCTTTTAGGTTCCCATATCTAATGGACCATAACCACCTCCCCTTTGGTTAAAAACCCTTTTGTTTATATTTGTTACTTTCAGCTGTTTTCAGTTGCTCCTTTCTCTACTTTCTCTGTTTTCACTTCATTGTAGTAGACAGCATTGTTACAAACATAGGAATCTGTCCTATACTATGCCAGACCACACAGGGCCATCAAACTTAGCATTTTCAGTACATTGACTGACAGTGGCCTTTCAAGGTTTCGGACTGGGGACCCCCCCCCCCAAAAAAAACAACCCTACCTGGAGATGCTGGGGATTGAAGCTAAGAATCAGAAGATCTAGCACTCAGCTCTCTTCCCTATGTTGACCAATGTCACAGTTTGCTTGTCTCTGAAACAGGATGTGAGAAAATACAGTCATACCTCGGTTTAAGTACGCTTTGGTTTGAGTACTTTCAGTTTAAGTACTCCACGGACCTGTTTGGAACGGATTAATCCACTTTCCATTACTTTCAATGGGAAAGTTCGCTTCAGATTAAGTACGCTTCAGGTTAAGTACAGAGTTCCGGAACCAATTGTGTACTTAAACTAAGGTATCACTGTATTTGTAGAAACTTGACCATGTAGATTCTATCATGCTACCTTTAAAATTATTACTTCTTGGTGAATTTGTCCTTGGAACCCAAGCTTGTCTCCTTAAATTTTTGCTGGTGCTGCTATTGACCTGTTTTACCCTGTTTTGTACAGATAGTTTTAAAATAATGCATTATTGCACACATTTTTGTATGCATTTCCCCACAATACATATTTTCAGTGCACTTTCTTGATAAAATACACATGTTATATGCATTTTTACTTCAATATATGTTTTCTTGCACATGCTTTTTATGCACCAGAACTGTACTGCAAAACCTGGAGAAAGGCAAAATCCATTTGGCAGCAAGCAAGTTCTGGACTGTTGAGCTAGGTCAGTCTGCTGTGAAAAGCATTCTGCTGTGGTGAATTCTTCATTGCACTAGGGGAGATTCTAGGCTATAGGTGCCCATAGAACCAAACGCTGATACGGGGCAAAGCTCCATGTCACAGGAAATAGGACTAGGAAAGGTGGTGTTTATTAAGCTGCACAGTATTAGCTCCCTGAGATAATTTACACAAATCCACTCACTATAATCCTACCAATTAAACTGCATTAGCCAAACTGGATGAAGTAGCATCTGCATCTGGAGCCACCATCTGGATTTATGGGCAAAATTCCAGTTTATTGTCCTTGCATTGCAACACATTGTCTATGAGAGATTAATCAATTCTAGTGATTTGCTGGTGCATTCAGAACCAGAACACTTTCAAAATAGAATAAAAGACTTTTAAATATCCACATTATTCATGTTTTAATAGAATAGAGTTTCTAGAACCTAAGTACATGGCAGGTGCAGGATTTGTACCCAGGACTTCCCAGCTTCCAGTCCATTCCTGCAGGTAGCGCACTACACCACACTAGCACTTGTGTTTCGTAACAAATATTGTCCTGGGTCCTGGGTAGAGATGTGAAGGCCCGGAAAACCCCCGAAAAAAATTCAAAACCCCCCCGCCCCCCATTTTTTCCCTGAAGCCTTTTTTGTTTTTTCCGAAAAATTGGAAAAAATGAAAAAATAGATTGTGGAATGTTTTATTTTAACATGATGAATAAAATATTTTAAGATAAGGGGTTCAGATATTTTATAAATCATTAAAAAAAAATATGTATGGTATCAGATTATTCTAATTTCTGTGATGACAAGCAAGTCCTAGGTTACAAACTGAACTCTCCAATGCAAGAACAAGATACATTTCTTCCTTTAGGAGGTGCTGTTGTCACCAGAGAAGAAAAAGGTTTCAGTTTTGTTTTTGCATGCGTGTAGTATGCATTGGTTCTGTTCCTCTTCACTAGGCCTCAAAGCACTGGAAGATCATTACAGCTCAGGAAATGATTCTGATTAAATTTCATGCCCATTCATTGAAACTTAGTCCCACTTCCTTCTTCCATTCTTTTTATGAGAATTTTTTTTTGAAATACTGTGAAGAGAAAATATGAATAATTGTTACTTCTGGATTTTTAAAAATTGTTTTGTGGAGTTTTTTTGTTCCACATAATCTAGTAAACATTTCAGGAGATTGTTGCTCCATTTGTTACAAATACAAATAAATATTATTTTTAAAGTAAATTCTGTTTGTAATAATTGTTTGGATACACTGTATTTGTAATATGCTTGTTGTTGTTTAGTCGTTTAGTCGTGTCCGACTCTTCGTGACCCCATGGACCATTTAATATGCTAGTTGTGATAATTTTATACCCATTAAAATTGTCCATAGTTATATTTTATGTTTCTAAAGTAACAGAATGACTTTCAATCTGGAAAAGAAAAAAGAAGTGCTAATGTAGCATTTTTTACAATTTTTGACGAAAATTTCCATTCCCCCCCCGAAAAAACCAGGAAAAAAAACCCGGGGTTTTTTCCGAGCTTCAAAATTTCCAGAAATGTTGTGCTCCACCTCCCCCCCCCCTCCATTGGTCTGCCTGTTGTCCTGCCTGTCTGCCTCCTCTTGCAGCTTCCCTCCCTCCCTCCTCTTGCAACTCTTGTCTGCTCTCTCTCTTTCCCCCCTCTGAGCACCACTGGGCACTCCGCTGCTGGCCAATTGAGGCGGCGACCCTGTAGGGTTACTGCGATGGCCCATACTAGTGACTGGATTCCTCTGTTGAGGCACCCAGAGGAACCTGAATGCCTCCCTCGGCCATCAGGAGAAGCAGCTAAGGGAGCACATGAACCTGCTATGCAAATGCTCAGAGTGTGAGTGGAACGCACTTCACAGCTTCCAAACAATCTACAATCACCCTACACAAGCATGGGAATAGAAAATTCTGATGAATTTATTTATTAAGCTGTAGGAATGTCTATTTTATATATGTGTGTGTGTGTGTGTGTGTGTGTGTGTGTGTGTGTATATATATATATATATATATATATGCTTTTTATTAGTTTTCTTACTTAACAAACACACACACACAGTAAGTTAACCAAAACAAGAAAATAACTTTTTTTTCAATTCTTCATATACAGTCGTACCTCGGGTTACGACCACCTCGGTTTGCGAACAGTTCGGGTTACGAACTGCGCAAACCCGGAAGTGTTTTCGCCGCGCGTGTGTGCACAGAAGCGGCGTGCGCGATCGCGCAATCTGCGCATGTGCAAAGCGCGAAAATTGCGAAAATCGCGCTTTGCGCTTGCGCAAAATGGCAGCGCCCATCGCGTTCGGGTTACGAACTGCGATCCGGAACGGATTGCGTTCGTAACCCGCGGTATTACTGTATAATATCCCAAAAATTATTAATTTTTTTGCAACCCCACCACATATGAAACAATGTCCCTTCTTCCTGTTTACACCTCCAGCAAGTATTAGATCTGGTTTTATACATTTTGGATAATTTTCTGGGAGTTATATACCACCTGTAGAACATCTTCAAAAGATTTTCCTTTAGTGTATAGCAAGCCGTAAATTTCCATTCTTTTGTCCATAATCTTTCCCATGCCAATAGTTGGATATTTTTACCAAAATCTTTCACCCACTTAATCATCACTTCTGTTCACCTCTATGTCTATTTTTTTATTATAATTTGCTGTTTCAATTGCATAAGATGTAATTTACATAAGAAGCTGTCATTTTGGATGTTCAGTTGATGTAGAAAGGGGAGCTTGCAGCAGTAATCCCTGTCCTTGTGACATATGTGTGTTCCTTTTCAACCTCAGCCCAACACATACATGGAACATGGAACCTGCATGGAACAGTTATGGAATGATCAGAAATGGTCTTACATGTCTATAGAAGTGTTGTCTGGGGCAAAGACACACGACTCGAGGCAGGTTGAACTCAATGGGAAGGCGACCAAGAGCAGAGCTCGAGGGCTTCCTTTTATTGAAAGCTCAGGATGACAGTTAATCATTACAACGACAGTGTAACTTCTAGCCAATTACAGCAGTGCAGTCCCATACAAGGTGATGTTTCCTGTAACGTCACACCCGGTCACTCCCTAAGACATCCTCCATAGCCCACGTGTTGTTTTGCCATGCCCTCTGTCCATGCTCCAAGCACATGTCACTCTGTAAACACCCCCTCCTAGTTCCCATTGTGTTGCCCTCCTTGGCTTGACCCATCTGGTTTGTCCTGATTCATCCAGTTCCATCCAGATCCTCCTTGATCCTTCTAGCTCTGTTGTGACCTGTTGCCCTGCTGACCTGAGCCTCTGACCTGTCCTTCTTCACGTGTTTCCCATTCTGACATTAGCCGGCTTGCCGTGCTAATGCCCACACTCTCGCAGATCGGTGTGGCTTGCCAGCACCAGATCTCAGTCATTCCCACACATGCAAGCACAATTTCCTCGTGTTATCCCCACATCTCCCCTTTTTTTGTTTTTTAAATATGAGTCTGAAATATGAAATAGATGAGTGAGTGAGTGAGGGGTCTGTAAACTTTTGACATGTGCAAAACAATCTTGGAACAGAGGCAACTGTCAGCTGTCACCGCTTGTACCGGTTAACCTGTCAACTCCTGAAACTGTTTCCTTTTAAATAATACCTTATAAACCTTATAACAAATATTATAAAACTTTGCATAAACTCTTGTATAAATAACACAAATGAAACATTGCAACAATGTCCATGAAAATAGCAAAAGTAGTCAGTCTCTCGGAATGCGAGGGTATAACAGCTTAAGTTCGTTCCTTCAAGAAAGATAAACTGCACCCCTCAACGTAGGGGAAATTTTAAACTTTAAACTTGTGGTCAGTCTTTGTCCTTTACTGCGACTTGGTATGCTCATGTTCACACACTCTTGCGGAGTTGATAGTGAGGCATGAGAATGCAGCCAAAAGCAAGCGAACACGATCACGGTCCCTCTGTGGATCCTGTATCTGAAGCCTTGCTAAGTCCAGCAATGAGGTAGACTGGTCCAGAATGCTGGGCACCGGATTGGGCACTGGGTTCTGCTGTCTCTGGCACTGAAGCTGAATCCCTTTCCACCAAGCCATCTCTCCACAGTCTCACACTTCGAGCCAGATGCCAGATAGGTTTACCTGTAGAAGGCAGAAGGGGGACAGGTCCTTGCCAGAGAGAGAGTAAAGCCCTGTATCTAACCAAGGGCTGGAGATTTCACACTAGTATTAATAAATTTAAAAATATGAATAAATATTTAATGTAATAATAATTTGTGTTTAGCCATAATAATTTTCCAGGGTAGTTTCCCCTTTCTTTTTTATATTTGTGAAGAGAAACTTTTGAAAAAACAGTAGTTGCAAAATTAATGCATTTAAACCAAAAACAAGAAACTAGACCAATTTAGGGTTTAAGAGTGAGAAATCTGTAGCTAAGAACAGCTCAACCAGTGCTAAAAGAGAAAGAATTAAATCCTGGAGGGAAAAAACATTAGTTACAATATTACTGGAATTCCTGTAGAAAAATAAATTCGAGTCAGAGCTTGGGCAATCTGAAAAGAACAAATCCTGTAAAGAGCAATCAAAAGTAACTAGAGAGCAGAGTTAAGACTCCCATGCTCACACCTTTGAATGAGGAATAGAATATACAAAACCTAGAAAATCAGTCAGTTTTGACACCAGATGTACTGAAAAATATGATACTTGCAGAAATACTCTGTTGTGAGAAATAATAACAAAACCCAAACCTATTAATACTTGAATAGGTATAAGGTAACCTATGCATTTGAAAAGGAATAAAAATAAACTAATGTGTAGCCAAGAAAGTCAACCCTAGGAAGAAGTGCTAAAGGGAAGACAATGCAAACTGAATAAAGAAATAGCAACACACTAAATCTAAGCCTATTAATGAGTATAGAGTTATTTATTCTGACAAAAAGCTCAAAAGATTACAGAAAAATCTATTATTTAATCCAAAAATCTGACATTTAAGAGAAAGGTAAAACCTAAACACTATCGTAGAAGGAATCCCAATAAATTACACAAAAGAAAAATTGAAACAGAAATCTCCCGCCTTTCTGAATGCCCAAAATGTTAGGAGGATACATTTAAAGAAAAGTGTGCGAAGAATGCTAAAATGAAGAAAAATCCTAAGAACTATGTTACAAGCTGTTTGGTTAAGCTGCATCCTTACTTCCAGAAAATAAGGAAGAAATTAATGCTATCAAGATCTAGTGACCCAGCCTTGCTCTATGAAGCTATGCTTGGGCAGAAATATATCAATTAGCAAGATGAAACCTTTATAAAAATGAAATGCACACAGCAAGACTTAGACTTGTTTCCAGACTTGGAGTAATGTGAGCACCTTACAAATATATGAGGTGAGTGTGTGAATCTCAGTTTCACAAACTAGTAACTAACCAGGAACAGATAATGTTGCCTTTCGTAAGATACAGTGTTACCAGAAGAAAATGAAGAAAAATGCTGACAAACTGAAGAGAAAAGTCTAGACTCCAAAACTAGAAAATTCCAAATGCTAGCACAGTTTTTAGACTAAGTTTTCTCCCAATGAAAACCCTTTTTAAAACCTGTGCCATGAATTGCTGGCATATCTTAGGAAATGGCGGTCTGTAACGTTTGCCAATCCCAAAAGCTTAATGGAATGCTGTTGGAACAACAGTGTTGGCAAAATCAAGGAAATTCAGTGACACACAGAATATTTCTGAGAGGATGTTGCTAAAATCCTCCTGACTCCTGACTCCAGACTCCTGAAGCCAACCCAGAGCTTAGCTCCAGCCGGAGCTTGCAAGTTCCCAGCTCTGTGTTTGCTAAAAGCCCTGAATGAGGGAGAAATGCAATTCTGCATTGAGTACCTAACAATGAGCTGGTAAAAGGCTCTTGGGAAATAGGTGGCAATGAGAGACACCCTCCCGCTGCAAGTCAGATTCCCAGAACGTGAAGGTAGCGGCCACGATCCCTGACGGGAGTGGGGTTGCCAGGAGGAGCAGGAGAAGCAGCAGAAGCAGCAGCTGCAGCGCCTGCCCCTGTCCCTGCCTGATGCCACGTCCAGCAGAAGCACCCAAGAGCCGGCGCTCAGCGGCGCTTGCTGGCATTGCGCGCTTGGCACAGCCGGCCTGAATTTGCCCCACTTGGAAACGGCTGGGCATGGGGTGTGCGCGCTTTGTCGGGCAGAGGAGCTGCTGCGATCCGGAGCCGGCAGCACTCCCTCTGGCCGCTCTGAGGAGCGCAGGTCTGAGGAGGAGGGAAAAGAGGAGGAAGAGGAGGAGGCAGCAAAGCGGCAACAACTCTGCCTCCAACCCCTCTCTGATCAAGGTTCCTTTCATAAATCTTAATCTGACAGCTTCTTCTACCGCCTTGTTGGGGGGCAGCAAAGAAGCGACAGACAGATTCACTTCCGGAAGCCTTGTTGCCTTAGGGGCTGATGTGGGGGGGGGATTAAAACCTCCCCCTGGAGCTGAGGAATATCTGGTGGAGATGGTCCCTTGATACTTGATCCTGATGATCCTAATGAAATCTCCACCTTTTCTATTGCTTCCCTGCGTCTTTGCCACAGCAACACAGTCACTATGAGTACCCAAAGCGTGGACATTTTGTCCCGATTCTCTCCCAATATTTAGAGAACCCGCCTCTAGGTACCAGGGCATGAACTTCTGATATCCTCTGATAATTTCCCTAGCGCTCCTATGCTAGAACCTGCCTGACCGAAAGTTTACAAACCTTCTGCAGTTCTTCTGAGTGGCCTCTCCTTTGAACTGCTTCTAATGAACCCATACTCACGGGGAGCGCGCTGCGCTGAGGTACCTAGACTTGTCCAGTCTCTTATGAGCATGGGGTGAATCGCATCACGTCGGGGTCACCAGATGTTTTCTGGGGCAAAGACACACGACTCGAGGCAGGTTGAACTCAATGGGAAGGCGACCAAGAGCAGAGCTCGAGGGCTTCCTTTTATTGAAAGCTCAGGATGACAGTTAATCATTACAACGACAGTGTAACTTCTAGCCAATTACAGCAGTGCAGTCCCATACAAGGTGATGTTTCCTGTAACGTCACACCCGGTCACTCCCTAAGACATCCTCCATAGCCCACGTGTTGTTTTGCCATGCCCTCTGTCCATGCTCCAAGCACATGTCACTCTGTAAACACCCCCTCCTAGTTCCCATTGTGTTGCCCTCCTTGGCTTGACCCATCTGGTTTGTCCTGATTCATCCAGTTCCATCCAGATCCTCCTTGATCCTTCTAGCTCTGTTGTGACCTGTTGCCCTGCTGACCTGAGCCTCTGACCTGTCCTTCTTCACGTGTTTCCCATTCTGACATTAGCCGGCTTGCCGTGCTAATGCCCACACTCTCGCAGATCGGTGTGGCTTGCCAGCACCAGATCTCAGTCATTCCCACACATGCAAGCACAATTTCCTCGTGTTATCCCCACAAGAAGTATAGGGGTGCAGTGCAGACCTTAACTCTTTATCCTAATCAACGTTGGAAGTGGTGTGGCAATAGAGGAACATATTATTTACATATTTGCTGGTCTTGCCTGTAGGTAATCCAACAAAGCGCAAGGATCCTGAACTATATCAAATTCACTTTTGGAAGGCAACCCATTTACAGTATGGTATAAAATTAAGTTTAAAAGGATGTCAGCTGTCTGAATTTGCATACGACTCACACTTGCAAAATCTTCTTAGTGTCACTCACATAATACTCTCAGCAAACTAAGGCCTTGGTAAAAGAAATTTATTCTCTAAGCAGCTTTACCACATTTACATAAACATGGGAATTAGCTGAGCTTTCGTGTGAGTTCCAGCTACCATATCTACCCAGCACTGTTGCCTGTGAGTCCAGTCCCTATAAATATAAGGTTTAGCTTAAAATGGTGAGGCTAAAGAATAAAAAATGAGTTAAAATGAAATGAAACAAACAAGTATTTATATTGTGAGGGTTAATTTGGATGTTTACTTGCATATATACACTTTTTATTTACATTTCCTTTTCATGAGATTATTACAAGAGGTGGAGGTGGTTTAGCATCTGATTGCTATTTATTTTGTTTGTAGACTTCCTTTGATTTTTTTAAAAGGACCAGACAGAGAAAAGATCCATGAAAGACTGCTAGTCATTAATATAACCTTTATATTGGGTGGTAGAGTCAGACTGTACCAGTAAAGCAGACTGTACCATATTGCAGCGCCATCTTTAATATCTCCCCACATTAAATCTCATAAAACAAGAACAACACATAGGCCAGTTTGTTCTTTGCTGTGCTAAATATCTACTATCGGTGACTTTTTTGTTTGAAAAAGCAGGAATAAAATTTTAATGTGATTTCTCTAACTACATCCTATCACCTCATGTGTAAACCAGATAGTCAATTATACATATCAACTGATGAAGGCAGAAACAATAACAACAACAGAGATGGCTGGTCATCTTGCCTGGATGTGAACAACAGTACTTAGGGGGAAATTACTGTTAACAGCCGAGGATTGAATGAAAGCAGAGGGGTAAAAAGTAGCTAAAGTTTAAAGCACCACATCTAAATATTAGGAGGACATCCCCCAAACACACACCATTACAGAAACAATTTGAAATAGCTCTTTATTTAAATGTCTGGAAGTGGTTTTCTTCTAAAACCAGCAGAGCATCAAACAATGAATTCATTTAGCAGGCTCTACCCAAAACTGTATTCCTTTGTGGAGTAAAGGATGTATGTATTACAGCTGAGCAGATTGCTTCTAGCTGGTAGGTAAGAAATGAAGTCTGTTTCTCACATTTGGCCTGGTAACCCCTGCCAAAAAGAAACCACAACTGCTACATGTTGAAATTTATAATGTAGCTTCCCTAGACTGAATTCTAGGATTTAAACCTCAGGATATCTGTAGTAGCAGCTTCTGAAAACCCAAACCATTTAGGCTCCTCCCCTAATATTTAGTCACCACCCACTATGCCCTCTAGAAATAATAATAATAATAATAATAATAATATATTTTGATATTTTATAATTGCATTGATTGCATTGCTGAATACATGCATCAGGTTGCTGAAGACTGTATTGTATCACACAGTAGCAGGGGGAATCTACAGCCAGTGTGAATAATTAGGTCTTCTAAACTTCTTAAAGGGACCCAGGTGGCGCTGTGGGTTAAACCACTGATCCTAGGACTTGCTGATCAGAAGGTCGGCAGTTCGAATCCCTGTGACGGGGTGAGCTCCCGTTGCTTGGTCCCAGCTCCTGCCAACCTAGCAGTTCGAAAGCACGTCAAAATGCAAGTAGATAAATAGGAACCGCTACAGCGGGAAGGTAAACGGCATTTCCATGTGCTGCTCTGGTTCGACCTGGAAGCTGTACGCCGGCTCCCTCAGCCAATAATGCGAGATGAGCGCGCAACCCCAGAGTCGGTTACAACTGGACCTAATGGTCAGGGGTCCCTTTACCTTTACCTAAACTTCTTAGTTGGACCCATTAGGCAGTTTTAGCCAAGGTACACACACTTGTGGGACAGGTAAAGACACAGATCCCTGCCAAGCCCTTTGCCTTTGTCCATGACAACAAACAACATTATTATTATTATTATTATTATTATTATTATTATTATTATTACCTACCCAGCCACTCTTGGCATCTTCCAATATATATAAAACCATAATAAAACATAAATCATTAAAATAACTTCCCTGTACAGGTGCCTTCAGGTGTCTTCTAAAGGTTGTATAGTTATTTATCTCCTTGGTTCAGTTCTCACATAGCTCTATACTCTCCAACATTTATCCGATGAAAAAAGGGACATCCTAAGGAAATGTGGGACATTCCAGGATCAAATCAGAAACTGGAACAACTTCTGTAAATCTGGGACTGTCCCTGGGAAACAGGGACACTTTGTTGTTTAGTCGTTTAGTCGTGTCTGATTCTTTGTGACCCCATGGACCAGAGCATACCAGGCACTCCTGTATTCCACTGCCTGCCGCAGTTTGGTCAGACTCATGTTGGTAGCTTCGAGAACACTGTCCAACCATCTCGTCCTCTGTCGTGCCCTCAATCTTTCTCAGCATCAGGGGCTTTTCCAGGGAGCCTTCTCTTCTCATGAGGTGACCAAAGTATTGGAGCCTCAACTTCAGGATCCTTCCAGTGAGCACTCAGGACTGATTTCCTTAAGAATGGATAGGTTTGATCTTCTTGCAGTCCATGGGACTCTCAAGAGTCTCCTCTAGCACCATAATTCAAAAGCATCAATTCTTTGGCAATCAGCCTTCTTTATGGTCCAGCTCTCATTTCCATACATCACTACTGGGAAAACAATAGCTTTAACTATACGGACCTTTGTCGGCAAGGTAATGTCTCTGCTTTTTAAGATGCTGTCTAGGTTTGTCATTGCTTTTCTCCCAAGAAGTAGGCGTCTTTTAATTTCGTGACTGCTGTCACCATCTGCAGTGACCATGGAACCCAAGAAAGTAAAATCTCTCACTGCCTCCATTTCTTCCCCTTTTATTTGCCAGGAGGTGACGGGACCAGTGGCCATGATCTTGGTTTTTTTGATGTTGAGCTTCAGACCATATTTTGTGCTCTCCTCTTTCACCCTCATTAAGAGGTTATGGAGAAGGAACTAGCAAACCACTCCAGTATTTTGCCAAGAAAACTCCATGGACAAAGACAATAGGGACACTAGGAGGATCTGAAAATGGGTTGCATGACATCACCATATACAGTATGATGTCATGCATATCATACATCAGCTGATTGACCTGCACATCTGTCAAAGTCGGCCCAATGACAGCTTTGGGAAGTACGATTCTGGGAGATGTACAAACCAGCTCCTGTTTTCCTACTCTGCCATGCTGGTTCTAAATGTGAAAATGTACTCTGATAATAGGGCTGCAAGGTCCTTGCCTGAAAATAATGCTTCTGTCTTTAACAGTGCAATTCTAGGCATGGTCAGCCAGAGGTAATTCCTTGAGTTCAGTGGGACTTGCAGTCCAGTCCTAAACATGTCTACTCAGAAGCAAGGCCTGATGAATTCATTGGCTTTACTTGTGGGTAGGTGGGGTTAGAATTGCAGCCTTACTCCCAGATACAACTGCAGCCTAAATGTTTGAAAGAACCAAGAAAAGTGCAGTGGCTGCTTCTTTTCCCCATATTTCTCTCTTCCTCTTTAGCCTGCTGAGGCCTGCAGGGATTAAATTTTGCCCGGCAACAAGCAAAGGGAAGCATGGGCCATCTGCTTATGTTGACATCTGCTTGCATCTGGTGACTTGGGGCATTTAAAAGAATAGGCACTGCCTTTAGGCAGGGCACCGTCTGGAACAAAGAACCCATGACTCTTATAGCGCATTATTAACTTTCAACTAAACTTTCCTGAAGGAGCCTTCTCCTGGATTACGAAGATAAACAAAGCCTAATCAAAGATTCCATAGCTGCTGTATAGGCAAGCACAAATCTGATGAGGCAAGCAAAATATGAACTACCTCATGTTTGGAGTAGGCTAAGGAACTGGATGACAGCTGAAACACTTCTGGCGTTTTGGGTGGGAGTCTAGAATTCTCACCATATGGAATGGACCACAATCCTATGTAGTAAAATGGAATAACTAGATAGAAATATAAACTAATGTAAGACCCAAAGCTGCTTCAAATCCAATCAGACCTTTTTAAAAATAAAAACCTTATGCAAAACCACATATTTTCCTTCACGTAATCTTTATTTGCTTTTGGGTCTTTAGATATTACAGTTTTCCACAGACCAGTCTATTAATGACTTTGAGATTAATTCAGGCTATCTTTTCTCCATATTTGATTTCCATAATATTGAAGATTGTCCCCATGATATCACCCTAACTTAAGGTATGTTTTAGTAGTGGGTAGTGATATTAGTGCCTCTTTCATTCTGCAGTAACTTTAGTTATGTTCTCATGAAATATATTGGATGAATGCACCTAGAACAGGGGTCCCCAGACTTACCATGCTTCGGGCCAGTGCCCAAAGCGCGGATCTTGGCACAATTATAACAGGGTTTTCGATAGCAAGATGAAGGCCCTATGTATGCACAGTTGTGCATACACAGAACCCATACAGACATTCAACAGAATAGGCATATATAAGCCCTTTAATTGAATTCACTCATGGTGCATATACTCTGAAAATAGGGTTTTTAACCCTTAATACATGAGCATGTTGTCTTTCCCCACAGGACACATGAATGGCTGGGCCCTAAGCAAACAACTTCGCAATATTTCCTGGGATGTAAAACTGCCAAAATATGGCTCTAATTAAATAGCTCATTTTGATACATGAAACTGAGAAATTACTTGGAAAACTGCAGTTAGGGAGTGTGGAAATCCCAGGAGAATTCTGACAGGGAGGGGAGAGCCACAGGAAAAATGAGAATATTCTTTTGTATTTGAACAGGGCCTCTTTGCATTTCCAAGTGCTAATCTTCAGTTTTACTCTGTCTGGCCTAGAAAGGAAACAGGGCTACTGTCTGTGCAGAAGATATATTTGCACCTTTGCTCACTTTTTCTGATTTACATATTACATATTTCTTATGAAGAAAGCATAAAACATCCTCCCACCATGCAAAGAATCCCCCAGCGATTAAAGATAAATGCAGGCGCTCTGAAAGATCTGCTGTGGAATAAGTATGATTGATACACCAAGGAACCCACAGATCAGATCTGATAGAGCCCATAATGTGCTGCTCTGAAAGGATAATAACCATAAACTCCCCCACCCAGTTATATAAATATGAACATTGACAGAGAGACATGCAAAAGCTTTTGAGCTACACCACTTGTTCTACTGACTAGGATAATGTACAGAAAGGAGACAGCTGGGTAAGCAGCTGCTTTAGCATACTGTTTGCAATAGACTCAATATGCCAGGAATTAATAGACAGTGGTTTAGCTGACAAAACTCTTGCTCAAGATTGAAATATTGACATCCTCATATATGTGCAAGTATGCTGAACATCAGCATACCTTTTTGATGTAATTACTCAGTGGGAAACATTAATTGAAACTTTGGGTATGTGAAGGATCCTGTACTACATAGTCCAGATTTAACTCATGTGGCTCCTAGAGAATGACAGGGTGGAGATTTCAGCCAGTACTGTATAGGAAGCAGCATCTGTAAAGGGAAGTCGCATATTGCACGAAGTTTTCTACAACAGTCCTCCATGCAGACTTTGCCACTGTTTCCCCCAGTTGTATGATGGGCAATCATTGTGGGATGAGAACCTTTGCAGTATTTTGCTGGTTTTGTTACTGTGTTGAAGGATGAGTCAAATCATGACCCTGGCTCATCTCCCACCGGCTCCTCTGTTGTGTGTTCACAATGGCTGCAACTATAAAATGCTATGCAGCATAACCTAGGCTGGGTCTCTATTGACCCGTTTAATGTTATTAGAATGATACAGTGGTACCTCGACTTACGAAGACGATCCGTTCCGCGGCGCTCTTCGGAAGTCGAATCCATCATAAGTCGAAGCGTCCATTTTGCGCATGCACAAAGCGTGATTTTGCACTTTGCGCATGCGCAGAACGCGAGCGGGGCGAAAATACTTCTGGGTTAGCGGACTTCGGAAGTCGAAACCTTCATAAGTCGAGGCATTCGTAAGTCGAGGTACCACTGTGTTAGATATATCGTTCTAAAACATTGCAGGGCATACTTGTAATTCAAGGTGTTTCTTAGCTTTGCTTTTCTCCCCATCGAAACACTGTCTCCCTACTGCCGGCTGCTCTGCAGTGCCTTCTGCTTTCCTTAATGTTAAAAACCATGAGTGCAGATCCGCCCCGAATGGAAATTGATGTTTGATCCTGAAAGGCCACACATGGGCAATACACAAAAAGGCTACAGCCATCCCTGAAGCTGTGAAGGTAATTGATAAATACTTTACTACTGATGATGCTTCCCTTTGACTTGAGGAGGAATGGCTGTGGGAGACCTCCCACCAAAGGTGAAGAAGCAGGGGACCAAGCTCTTAGTATGGCCAATATTGATATTTATAGTGGGAGTACTTCTGCTGCCCCTCTGGATTCTGCCACCCAAAGCAGGCACCTCACCTTGCCTCATGGGTTGTCCAGCCCTGCCAGAAATTTAATCTGGGGATTCCCCCCCCCCTGTGAATCAATTCCTGGTGGGAAACACCCCTCTCCCCCAAGGTAAGTGAAGGGAAACCAAATTTGTGTTAAAGGTACTTTTGCGTAAGGGTTTCAGGGGAACATTTCATGTCCCACAAGCCTTCAAATCCATTTAGCACTAACAGTTTTTCTAACCCTACATTGATCTTATTTACTCTTATCCATCTCCTATAAACTCAAAGCCTTTCAAATGAAAAGAGAACCATTTAAGAATTGCCAGCTAACTTAAGTTCGGAGCCCTGCTTTATCCAAATTCTCTCCATGTAGCAATTTGTTCAGGAACAAAGTGAAATGACTTTGAGAATTTTTTTAAAAAAATGTTGTCTGTATTCCGTCTGTAAAATTGTGATCCATCTTCCTAATTAAAGCAAGCTGAATGGTTTCCCTAAATAATGGAGGTGACAAATTCTCCAGCGCTGCTTAAATACAGTAAATTGGTGTGCAAATGAATTAGCCATCCGCCTCTGAGCTTAATGTGAATCCACCTATTTTTAAAAACAGAGTGTTTTGACATTAACTTCTATACTCTCCTTGAAATGCCAGATGAATTCAAATGAAGCTAGGTCCCAACTACTCAGCAGTTTACCTGTTTGCAAAACTAAATAAGGCCTGTAGATATGTGTTTGCTGACTCCCACCCTTCAGCTATTGACACTGAAACTTCTATACTTCACAGCAGATTTATTTTTGTCAAAACACCCCCTACCTCCAAAGGATGGCTCGCCACTCTTACTGTTCTTTAGCAAAAACTGGAAACGGGTCAGGATTAATGACTCGGTCAATTTTTTCAATCTTAAATTAATTTCTCCACAATTCTTCAACCATCTGTGACGTGCTTTTGTTTTTTATTTTAAATCCTCATGGGAATTCATCGGAATCAAATTTCTTCTAATAAACACAGGGCTGTATTCAGCTATCGTGACCCCGCTCCTTCCCTCGCTCTCACCAAATGAAGTCCAGAAGGCTGAGGGAACCCACAGAACAGCAAGGAGGGATAGAATATTATGTTGCCCAAGGAGAAATCCTTGCACTGACAAAAAGATTTAGCACTGCGTTGGACTCCACCCATATTTTTTCTATGCAGTTTTCACGAATGTACACATTTTTTGCAATGTTCCCTAATATAATGCATTTTTGTATATTATTTTCACTGATTTAAGCATTTTTACACACATCTTCCCTGAATATATATACATTTTTGTACATATTATTTGGTTAGAGAACTTGATTAGTGTACAGTATTGGTTTGAGAAGTGTTACTGTTAGCTAGCATGGTCAAAGGTCAAGGATTATGATAGCTGTAGTCCAAAACAGCTGTAGGTTGGGGAAGACTAGTCTAGGTCAAATACAACCACTATGAGATTTTGAATTCTTTCAGTCTTGGTCATGACCCCATTTAATATTAAAGCTCTATAATATGAAAGAAATTCGGAAGTCAAAATGTAATCCCATCAGTAGCGAAACATATTAGGAAATCAAATTAGAGGACACAGCATCCCCAGTAAGGCTAATTAATTAAATGAAATAGTTTGTACAAATAAACACTCAGTTTAATTTGTGACAGAATGTATATCATTTTACCTCCTGTTTACATGAAATGGTACTCTATTGATTGGTGTTTTCCTAATGTAGTGCTCAATGAGTAGGCTGCCTGACTGCTCTGAAGATCTGTCCTGCAGAACAAAATAGAACCATGCTGTTCTGCTTACTCTCAAATGTGAAATTTAACCCTCTTGTTGATAAATTATAACATGGCAAAATAATAATAATAAGAATTTCAGAATAGAGGATTATAAAAGTATAATCTATGGCACTATGTAAAAATAGCATGCTGCATCAAACATTCAATATAAAATTAAATACAGTAATAGCAGTGCCATAATTTTCTAAACATCTACATTTGTTTAGAACATTATAACAAGAATACTAAACAAAGACTGGAGTGCAATGTGGTAGACAATTACTTTCATAACAACATAATCACCCATAATCCCTCCTTATTCACTATAAACTATAGTTAACACATTTTCCAACGGGCATATTCTGGAACAGGTAATTTGCTGGCAAAACATATGAAACTGTATTTAGCCCTATTGTCTACCCAGCCAGCATTGACTAGATTAAGATGCCGTAGCTATCAAAGTCTCAGTGAGAGGTGTTTCTTAGTCCCAGGGCTTTTAAAAAGCCAGAACTCGCCGGAACTCAGTTCCAGCACCTTTCAGGTGTCCACCATTGCCATCTTAAGAGAACAAAGGTGATTTCATGGTGAGTTCCAGCACTGCTATCTAAAAAGCTTTAACTCATGAGGTGAGCAATCTGTGGCTCTCAAGTGTTGCTGAACTTCCATCTATCCTAGCCAGCATGGCTTGTGGTCAAGGATGATAGGAATTGCAGTCCGACATCTAGAAGGCCAGACACTCCCCACCATAGCTGCCAAGTTATCCCTTTTTTACAGGGATTTTCCCTTATGCTGAATAGGCTTCCTCGCGAGAAAGGGGAAAACTTGGCAGCTATGCTCCCCACCCTTGCTCTATCTAGAGGTTCCAGAGGCTAAATCTGTGAATGAAGCCGTAAATGTGCAAAATGTGTACTCTGCTACTGAGCTACAGCTTTTGGTCTCCAATATACAGAGCGAAAGTCGTCAGAATGGTGTACTTCCTTGCTTAGATTTCGAACCATGAGCTAATGCTGAAGAAACACTGAGTGAGTCAGAGAGAGAGAGAGAGAGAGAGAGGGAGGGAGGGAGGGAGGGAGGGAGGGAGGGAGGGAGAGGGAGAGGGAGAGAGAGAGAAATCGCTTAGAGCTTAGTGTGATGTCAGTGGCAATGTGCTTCATAGTGTGCCCCATATTGAAATTTCACTCTTAAAGGCAGTGTGAAGTTTCTCATGCTCTAAATCTTATTTATCCATTCAGGACCCAAGAATGCACTGTCTGTTTCCATAAAGCACTAGAGGGCAGGCTAGCCTATACTTACTCTTTACTAGAGTAAAATAAACTATGCATTGGCTAGGTCATTAGCTGTGCAATGGGAAAGGGGGAAACAGCACAGTACCGTGATAAGAATGAGGCCAATAATTGCAAAATACTTTATAATATTTTCCTTCGGGGCTACTAACATTTAAGCCAAAATGTAGCTACTAGACTAATTCAGCACTGACAAGAATCAATCCTTTTGTCTGTGCGTGTTGGGCAGAATCTGTTCAATATGAGCAGCTGATGATTTAGAAATGGGCTGCATGACAATGAGGAGGTCAGGGTCGGACCTACGGCCAGGCTGGGTGGCGCAGGGCGCCACGGTGCTGGCCTGCCAGGGGGGGCGCCGGCCGCTCCGCCGCGCAGCAGTGCCCTCGGCAGCAGTGCTGTGTGCTAAGCCCGCCCGCCCGCTGTGCAGCAGCGCCTTTGGCAGTCGCGCTGTATTCTTTCTTTGTCATTGGCTCATACAGCTGACTTCTAACAGCCCAGTTATCTGCACTGCATGTAAGCTGGAGATGCCAGTGAGGGAAGGAAAAGCTTTGCCCTCTCCTCAGACTACATGTGATTCAGGAGCAGCTTTTATTTGGAACAAATTACTGGGTTTCCACATTAATGTTAGTAACAATTTGATGGGTTCATGAACTAGGTTTACATGCCAAAACACCAGGGCAGTCTTAAGCCTATCTGGCACCACGGTGCAGGGATCCCTCGGGCGCCCCCCACCCTTCCCTCCCTTCCGCCGCCTCAATGGAGTGCAACAGGAGGTTCCCAACCTGGGAATCTGGCCCCTGTCTCTTCCCTCCGGCCCCAAAGATGGGCTCGTGCACCCGCTTTGGGGAGCCCCCGTGCGCTCCTTGGAGAGGTTACCTGGCCCAGAGTGCAAATGGGGCCACCACGCCGCTCCTCCTCCCATGGCTCCTCCTCTCCGCTTTACGAAGATTGACGAGCCAGAGGCGGCAATGGCGGCGGCGGCAGCGGCAGAAAGGCAGGCAGGGAGGCAGGGACACTGCCACCTGTGCTCCGCCTCTGCCTCTGCCTGCTCGGCCGAAGCGGCTGCGCGGCGCTGCCACCCAGGCTGCCGTGCCAATGGGAGGTTCGCAGCAGGCTTCCCCACAACAGCGCCCGCAGCTCAAGAAGAGGCGGGCGAGGGCAATGCTGCCAGCAGGGCTTGAGGGTGGCTCCTCCCACAGGGAGGAGGCTCTGGGCATGGCACGGCATGGCAGAGGTGCCCTCCAAAGCGCCCTCCAGAACGTGGCGCCGTGGCACCTTGCGCCAGTATGACTAAAACGCCCTTGCAAAAAACACTAATCCCTAAAAAGCTCAGACCTTTGCCTAGCAATTACAATTCTGTCAAAACCAGCTTCAAAAGTCATGTGGAATACTATATAAAATTCAGGGACATCCCTGATATGACATACTTGCTCCTCAGCAAACGCTGGAGGCAGTTGGTGGTGTCCTGATTTGGGTGTGGGAATGAAACAGGTGTAATATAACGATGGAGAAGGAGAATAGCTCATTGTTAGAGCCTTTGCATGCAGAAGGTTGCAGGTTCAATCCTTGACACCTCAAGGTAGTGTTAGGAATGCACTTTTTAATGCAACACATCATTAACTTAAGGCACTAACTATGGCATGAAGACTGCTTTACAAAAGGATTAGAGAAATTCATGGAAGTTGAATTTCAGTAACTGATCTTGGTTGCTACAATGCAATCTCATGTATATCTCTACTCAATAGTACAGTAAGTGTAATGAAATTCAGGGAAACTAGAACTGTGTACACACAATGCATTTAAAATATATTCTCCCAGAGGAATCCTGGAAAATTTAGTTTGCCTCTCACAGAGCTACATTTCCCAGCATGCTTATACTACAGTTCCCAAGATTCTTTGTGTGAAGGTGGTGTGTGCACAGATTTACACTCAGGTTTGCAACCTAAATGACCAAGAGTAGCAGAATTCTCTCTGTTGTCAATGTTCAGGAGCTGTGACTGTGTCATTGCTTATGCAGGCAAACATAGCTCCATCCAAGTGTGCTATTAACAGGCTTGGAGGAACCCAAAGGAATTGCAGAAGTACAACCAATCTCTAGGATTATAACTAAGTGGGCCGAGAAAAAACTGCCCAGTGAACATGGAGTGAACTCAGTGGCCATGAAAAGATGGCAGGGAAATGGAAAAGTGTTGAGAGGTGGAAGAGAGGGGAGGAATGCAGCTGCAGTGCTGGAATCCTAAACAGAGCATCTGGCTACACTGCGCGGTACATTTCCTTCCACATAAGAGCATAAGAGCCTGTTCTCAGTGGCTAAGCAGATACCTGTGAGAAGCAAGAGCCCCTGAATCCCAGATGCACAAGAAAAAAACAACAGGGGATGAGCACCCCCTGTTTTGAGTTTCTAGTGGCGATCAGCTGCTACCATTGTAGACAGAATGCTAAACTAATGGATCCAGGTTTGACTCAGCAAGGCAATTCTTGCATTCTTATGTCAGGTGATCTAGACATATGGTTATTGATTACCATTTATGCATTGGGAGGGGGTGTTGCTGCTTAGTGGGTAGAACACGCACTTTGCCTGTGGAACATCCTAGGTTCAGTCCCAGGCAACACCAGGAAGGGCTAGGAAGAACTGTCTAAAACCCCAGAGAGCTGCTGCCCGCCTGTGTAGACAGTACTGAGCTATATGGATCAGCAGTCTGCTTCCAGTAAGGTAGCTATCTTCATATTTCTTTAAAACCTCTAGGTGCTGTAGAAAACTAGATGTTTAAGCCCACAGACTCAAAGCATAATTGCACTGGGCAGGAAAGAGAGGGGAGGTAAACAAATTATGTTCATGCACAGAGTGGCAAATATACATCTTCCATCAGTTAAGTGTATGAAATAACCTTGTTAATTGATTATACAGAAAGCAAACTGGACTAGCAGCTCATTTTATCTTAATTGAATGACTTGGTCCTATTTTCCCCTGTTAATGTCTAGTTCCGTGTGTGTGTGTGTGTGTGTGTGTGTGAAGAGGTTCTGCATTTTCCAGGCTGAAATAGGAAGGAATCATGGCACAGAGCCATTTAATAGGGCTTCAAAAGTGGCCTGAATAAACTAGCTGTGTAATTGGAGCTTACGTATCAGTTGTGATTTCAGCTTATAAGAGCCGTTTTCTAGTTCCCATTCCTCTCCTGCTTGCTTGAGCCTCCCCCCCCCAGGTGTCAACAAATCAAACGTGTAACACTCTTCCCCCTGTCTTGAGTAATCTTCAGAATACTGTGCTTGCAAATTAATTCATTTTATGTGCATGAGAAGGAAACCACAGCCATAAAAGTGGATGGGTGAGGAGAGAGATTTCTTAAGCTGTTCTGTCTAGCCCTCATTCAATGTGGGAGATTTTCCTGTGCTCGGAACATGGTGAGAATTCCTTCCATCACCTCGCAGCCAGGAAAGAAGGCTGCTCCTCTGTTTGTCAGACAAATGGGAAATACTGGTGGTCCATGGGAAAAAGAAGTTTGGGAGCCACAGGCCTAATCCCTACACCAGGTGTGGGGAACCTTTGACCCAAGTTCAGATGATGCTGAACTATAACTCCCATTCCCCACACTTGCCCTACACCACACTGGATCTCTATTCCCTGGTATATAGTCCAGAGCCATATCTTCTCATTTCTCTGCCTGGAATCCAGTTGGGATCCCAAGGTTATGTCTCCTCCCCTGGAACTGGAACTAGGGTAAAGTTGGTTGTAGAGTTTCAGGTTCCTGAAATGCTCACTGATCAGACAGACTACTGCTGCTGCTCTGAAGATGTTGACCGAAGAACTAAAGCCTATTGCTAAGCCCTTGAGCAAATTGAGAACTGTTTTTTCAGCTACCATCTTGAAAGTGTGCTGCGATGTAATGCTACAAATCTAATATAGTACATTGAATGCTGGATCAGAACCTGGAAGACCAGGGTTGAAAATCCCCACATAGTCATGATGGGGACCTTGGACCAGCCACCATCTCTCAGCCCAACCTACGGTACTTTACAGGGTTGTTGTGAGGGGGAACCGAGGAGGTGGAAAAACATTTATGATACCTTGAACTCTATATTCTCCATAGGTGAGGTATAAGTAGAGCAATTAATTAATATAATAAACATTATTTTAGTAACTGGCTCACATGATCTTTGATTCCCATTTTATCCCCTATAAAGTTATATTTGTTGTTGTTGTTTAGTCATCTTAGTCGTGTTCGGCTCTCCGTGACCCCATGAACCAGAGCATGCCTTGGAAACTCTCACTTCCTTCTCAAAGCTTCTCTTTTTTTATGTCCATGGAGTTTTCATGGCAAAATACTGGAGTGGGTTGTCAGTTCCTTCTTTATATTTATATTTATACACTCTTAATTCTTGGTAATCATGCGAAGATACCCTATTATGCATAATGTTTGAAGGTGGCAATGGAAAGTTGCTAGTCATGTTTGTGATAGCATTCCTAGAGATAATTTGGTCTCATCGGCCTGGTTAACCCTAAGGCTTTATCAGGTATGTTGGTGGAATGACTACAATGTTTATGATGTCTCAAGGCAAACATATTGCTCATAACCTTTTTCATACGAGCTCTGTGTGTTCAACTACATTTAAGGCAAGCCAATGCCAGTTAAATCATAAAATCGTTAGAACACTAAAATATGGTATTGATATCCAGTCCCACTAAAATATGGCATTGATATCCAGTCCCACTCATCATTAAGATTTTAAGCACATGTTGAATTTTCATGGCATGGTATACTTACACACATAACTAAACAAATTATGACCAAAGCTGAAGTACTGCAGAAAAGGGGTTTGAAGTCCAGTATTTTAACAAAAGGATGGTAAAGACGTTACAGAGCATTAGAATTTACAACAACCAAAAGGACTATCAAAATGGCCACTTTGTAGTCAAATAGATAGATAGATAGATAGACAGACAGACAGACAGATAGATTCCTGCATTGCAGGAGGTTGGACTACAATGACCCTTGTGGAACCTTCCAACTGTACAATTCTCTGTTTCTATGAAAAATCTGAAATATTACCATGTCAGAGAAAATGCATGAGGGTTAAATGACAAAACACACCCACACACCTGGGTCTCTGCTGACTCACAGAAGCCAAGAACTAATCTCTTACTGCCTATAATCCTCAATGTTCATTCATTCCCTTCTAGCGAGACATGGATTGGACCCTTCATGTCAACAGCACAGCAGACAGCTCCTAAGCCTCTTAAATTAAAAATATATTTGTCGAATAATATCTCGACTGGATAATTTATTTTTACTAAAATGAGATGTAATCCATGAACTCTCTTCAGGGCAAAGCCAGATAGCCTTGTTTTGGATTCTGAGTTTTGAATCTTGGAATGTATCCTGATCTCTAGATCCTGTGCAAGCATTTTGTTTTGGACTTCCCTTTAAAAATGAAATGAAAAACCGGTGCAAAGGACATTTCATAGGGCTTACTTAATGGAAGTTTCCTTAGCTGTCTTTCGCGAAAAGTAGTAAAATTGTCCCCGTTAAAATTGCTGGAGTGCTGGTGTCTTACAGCACAACTCTATACATTTCAAATCAGACATAAGCCCAACTGAGTTCAGTAGGATTTATTTTCAGGCACATGTATATAGGAGGGGTGGGGAAACTTAGCTCTGGGGCTGAACTTGGTCCTTGGAATCCTCTCCAGGCCACACACCTCATGGACCTTGCTTCACAAACCTGTTTTTCCCTGGCTGGAATGTGTCCTGGAACTCTGATAGTGCTTCTGGACTGGTGTTTCCCAAAGTTGGATCTCCAGCTGTTTTTGGACTACAACTCCCACCATCCCTAGCTAGCAAGACCAGGGGCCAGGAATAATGGGAATTGTAGTCCAAAAACAGCTGGAGACTCAAGCGTGGGAAACATTGATTTGGATGGAGGATAGAGGGTTATTTGTGTGAAGAAACCCATCTACTGTACAAAGGAAACACTCACACTTGCTATTCTGCCCATTTTTGCCTCGGGCTGCCCACCACCGACAAGTGACCCTCAGAAGGTTGCCCAGATTGTGGCCCTCAGTTTGGAAAAGTTTCCTCACCCCTAGTGTACAGGAGAGTCACCTAGGACTCCATTCACATTCTAAAGCAGGACCAGTGGTCAGGGATGATGGGAATTGTAGTCTCAAAACATCTGGAGGGCCGAGGTTGACGGTGCCTGTTCTAAAGCCAAGGACCAGGCAGAGAATCTACCCATTTGCAATTCCTTTACAACTAAGAAACAAAAGGGTGTTTGCTTGTTTTATTCCCTTTCCCCACTCTTTTGGGTCTTATCTGGACTAACATGTGGATAAATACAATGTGAAGCTATGGCCATGTGGGAATCTTTCATGAAGGTTAGGGACGGGTCAATCTGTTGGATTCTGGTTTCTCTGTGTTTCTCATTTCTCTAGCCAGTCCTCCCCATTTCCCAATCAGCTTGCATTTTTTAAAAAATAATAAAATAAGAAATCCTCATGAAAATATAACAATTTATCCTAATATACACATTTTTGCAAAACAGTGTTTCATAATACAATTTTTAGATGTTATATTCATCCATATACATGCCTTCATGCTCACATTACCCTCACACCTGCCTTTTTGTACACATTACCGTACTTGGCTGGAGAACTGCGCTGTAGGATTCAGAGAAGTGTGAACATCGGAGGATGGCTGCATTTTGGTTCATGTATTGTTTTGGAAAGTGTGAATTACATAGGTTCACCTTTAAAGGTGAACTGAATCAAATTTCTCCCTTACCCTGAAGGTTAAAGCAGTGAACTGTCAGAATGCATTTACTAATTCATATCCTGAAAAAACACTCAATTTTCAAGTGGGAAATATGCATGAATTGACATTTTACATAAAACTTAGCCAAAGTAAAATGATATTGCTATACTATCTTGCTGCAGGCTCTCCTGCAGGGAAAAGAGCTTATGTCTATATGTCGTTTGATGATTTCAGTAACATGAGGAGTTGTATTTCATTTACTAAATAGCCTCTCTCCCCCCCTCCCCTTCTCTGAGAACTGAAATCCGGCAGAACTTGAAAGGATATTAGAGTACAGAAAATACCATATGAAGGCATGACTTAAAAAATTTCCTCAGCTGTGGTATGATTTGATTGTGGCCCCATTATCCTTGACCTTTGACCCTGCTGGCTGGGGCTGATGGGAGCTCGTACCCAAGAACATCTAGGTTCCTCATCCCTGACATAAAAGCATGGATTGCCTCTTGAGAAAACTGTTGAGTGGTCGACCTCACAAGCGACATGCATGTAACAGCTGGGTGAAACTTTTAGTTCCTCTTCTAAAGTAATCAAAGGATGGAGAAACTCTATTATAGCTCTTTATTTTCATACTCATAGCTTTTTTAAAAAAAAACACAAATGAAGAAGTGAGATTTATTATATGCTTCTGTTATTTATCATTCCAGGCAGAGACAAATCCTCTTAATTCTAGCAAACTATATAGCAATTCACAGCTGTATGTATATCTTTGACTATCAAACCTTTATTAGGCATTTTACAAATAGAACCGCGAGAAAAAGAATCACATACAAAAATATTTAAAATGCATATCGCTGACTTCACCTAATGATAAAGGGAGCTTAGAATGCTCCTAAAGGGAGCTTAGAATGCATTTGAAACAACACTGCCTCCCTCTTTTACCTACTGTTTTGAAAGTTCCTTTATTTTAAGACCCATCTCTGAGCTTATAGGCTGAATGGAATCCTCTGTTTATGACCCTCTGAATGTTTTTCTGTATAAATCTGCTAAGTGACTAAAAGCCTGTGGTGGGTGCCTCATGCTTCACCTTCTTGCATTTTCCCTCTTTCCATTCTCAAGGCTGTTAGCCGAGACATGTGGTATACAAGGTTCAAGAGCTGCAAAATGAAAAGGGAGGCCTGTTTAGATTATTTATTCCTTGCTTCCTTACCATCGACTGCCTCCCCACTCCTGCTTTCCCCTCCAGAGCAAATCCATTGCAGAGGAAGCCGGCTGAATCTCGTACCTTCTTGGAAATAGGATTGTTGTGGAGTTAATTGTAGCTTTCATCAGAATAAAGCTGCCAGATGTGAGGTGCAAGCAGGGCTCACCACTGCCTCAGAGCATATGGCAAATCAGAGAGAGAGAGAGAGAGAGAGAGACGTTTTGCTCAGTTATACTGTAAATTAAAACACCTGTACTTCCCAGCTCTCAAGCACTCTGTGTACACTTGCTTTCATTTATGTAAGCTGGCACAGAGGAATAACTGGTGCAACCAAATATCTTTCTTCCATCAATTCTTAGCACAGTGTTATGCCCATGTCAGAATTTTGAGGATGCTGCAATGGCTGTGGTCTCACATGAGCTGAGTCTGTGCTGGCCAGCCAAGACATTTTGCTGCCTGAGGCAGAGCTAAAATCCCTCCCACCCCAAAGTCAAAGTAAGTGCATACCACCTAAGGCTAGCCAAGTTATTTTGGCACCTGGGTTAGAAAATCCCAGAAATACCTCTCCCTTGCAGTCAAAGCTAATAAGAGTAATAAAAAAATTAGCTGCTTATGTTAATTATGGTTACTTTCTGCCATTTCACGACACTCCAATATCACCTTCCTGAAGTGGTTACCTCACTCTGCTTAATGGCAGGGCCACTCCAGAGCCAGACAGAAGGCAAAGGTTGAGAAAGTGGAGCTACAGTGGTAGAGGCTGGCTTCTTCTGGCTTGATGGGGAAGTTAATAACAGGAATGATTCTTGCCCATTTTCCTTTGTGACACCTCTTTCCCTTTCTTTCAACTGCTTACTACTACCGTAGTAGTGCCTCTTCAACATGGATGGAAAGGAGACAGAAAGAGAGAGAAAGAAAATTACACACACACACACACACACACACACACACACACACACACACACAGACTATTGGGAGCTGCCCAGAGTGGCTGGGCAGCACATACTCAGCTCTGGCTGGAAACCCAGCCAGATAGGCAGTGTATAAATAATAAAATTGTTGTTGTTGTTGTTGTTGTTGTTGTTGTTGTTGTTGTTGTTGTTTAAAGGTGACTGTTGCAATTCTAAGCACACATTTTGTGGATAGAATTCCTACTGAACAAAGTGGTATTTCTGAGCAGACACACCAACAGTTGCACTCTAAGCCAGCAATTCAGTCTACAGTCACCTAGGAGTAATCCCTACTATACACTGGTTTATGTGCCTCTGAATAAATGTGTGCAGGAAAATGCATATTGAGGGTATGGTAAAGAGTAAATTCACAATCTTGAAAGATTGGAAACTATAGCTGTAAAGAAGTAAAAAAAACACACATTTTATTTAAAAAATGTGACAGGAACAGTGTTGTTACCCTGTTTTGGATAAAGGCAGATTGTAAGTGCTGTTGCACAAGTGGAAGTTGTTCTGCTTGTGCAATGACTTTGTTTAATACAACTGACACTTTAACATAAAAAGGGCATCGACAGGATGGAAAGGCAACAAAGATGGAATGAAGTTCATGGTCATTAATGGGTCTCTGTACGTTACATTTCTGAACAGAATGCTTTCCTGTCCTGAAACAGCTTCCAGGTGGAAGCTGTCTTTCCCAAACCCTCTGTGCCATTTCAATATCTCTGAAAAAGCTGTGTAGGAACTTGCTCATAGGTTGCTTTAGATCTTGGGTAATCCAGGTGTGAACGCCACCAAAGGAGTTGTGACCTGATGCTGATGTGCTATTGAAAACTGTGGAAGTTGACCAATCCTAGAAGACATTTCAAGCCTAGGGCGCAAGTTGATGGAGTGACCTTCCTAAAACCTAGCTTTTGATAAACAAAGCATAGTAGCTCAGGGCCAGATAACACAGCTGTTACATTGTGGACACGTGTAACACTCTCACATTGTATTTTATTTTTGTCCTAATGAAAATAAGGTGTGAGAGACTGTGAACTGGAGTTGATGAGCAGGGGCAGAGCTTGCAAGCCCCCCCCCAGCTGATTTTCTGCTAAAAACCAGTCTTCACCAAGCTGCTTTTGCACCCATGGTGGTGAAAAGGCCAAAGATTAAAATATATGCAAATGTGACAACTTTTCCCTTAAAAGGAAGGGAAACTATAACATTCTGCTGCTGTGTGATATCTTGGTTTCTTCCTTCAGGTGAGTCATTAACAATGGAATCCTAATACTGTACATGCCTACTCAGAATTAAGTGCCATTCAATTCAATGGGACTTTCATCTAGGTAAGGGAGTATATAGGATTGCAGTCTAAATAAATAAGTGGGTGGAAGCACCTGCTCTCCCAGAACGGGGTACAACTGTAAGAGGTGTAAACCTTCTAGATGAGCTGATAAATGTTTAGTTGGGAGCAAGAATGGGCAAAAGAAAAGGTGTTGGCTGGCTTGCTGTGCTTTTTCTGTGTCTGGTACTGTTTTGTAAAACTACAAATGATGCTGTTATAATGCTTCCCAGCTTAGCTATCTTGCACTGGGGCAGCAGGGAATTCACACATTCAGCAAGATCTGGGCAAGCCTCGAGTGTGAAAAATTTGATACATTCACTGTGAGCAACGCTATCACTGGCAACATAAATAATGCAACATTCATTGCTGGGTTGCTTGTCATTTAGTGTGTTTGCCATGTGTATATTATAGGCCATGTTGTTTTTTTTAAAAAAAACATCTGAGGGTGCAGAGAAATATAATCTTAATTGGTCTGTTGGTAAAAACTGATTTAAACATGGCCAGAATTCTGTGCTATATAAACAGAGTTGGGTTTTTAAAAGTTCTCACAGTTAAATGGCCAAGTTAAACAAGATCCTACTGTATGTTGGCTTCTCAGCAGAAACATGAAGAAATAAATGAAGCGAAAAAGGGAAAATGCCTTAGTTTTCTGCTTATTGGGATTGTGCTCTACAATAATAATCTGCACATACAGACATTCTTTTTCATCATTTGTTGTCAACATGGGTGTGAATAAAACCATAAAAGCATAACATTTCCAATCCCTGGTGCCTGCATAACATCAGCCAGCAATGGTGGTTTGCCAGTTTTCCTTCCCAACTCATGTATGGCTACGGTGATCTGTGCACTGGGGCTTTTTTGAATATACAGATAGAGTGATTTGTGCATAAGAGTATAATAAGAGACATATCAGACCCATCAAGTTCAGCATCCTGCTCTCATGGCAGCCAACCAGATGCCTATGGGAAGCCAGCAAACAGGACCTGAGTGCGTTCTCCCCTCCTGTGCTTTCCAGCAACTGTTATTCAGAAGAATGCTGCCTCCAACAGCGTAGGGGGAACATAGCCATTGTGGCTAGTAGCCACTCGTACATCTTGTACAAGTGAATTCCACAGTTTAGCTAGGCCAGGGTGTACCCCCTTTTTGCCTGTCTTGGATCAACCTTCAGCTTCATTGGCAGGTCCAGACTTCTAGTATTATGAGAGAGGGATGCAATTACGCAGAATGCTAACACTCAACACTTGGATGCTGGGTGGCCACACATGACTCGAGGATTATGCGCTAACTCATGGTTCTCAAGTCTACAGTGTAAGAGACTTTGGGCTACATGACTCCCAGCCAAAGCATGCAAAGGTGGGGTGTGTGGAATGGCAGCAATGTCCTCTTGGTGCCGCATGGTAGCACTCACCATGATGCAAATGGCGGTTGGGCAAGGTGAAAATGAAGTTGCAGGGGCTGGTGGCAGTGGCCCACAACTGTGTGAGTATCTGCTAGATTGCTGCTGGAGCTCTACCAGCTTTGCCTCATCCCTATCTTGACAAGGGGCAGGATCCACCCCGAGCAGCAGGAAGCTCCCTCTCCTTTCATTGCTGATGGCTCAAATAACTGCAATCTCTTGAGAACATTGCTTCACGGGCATCTCTAAAACTATGGCTGACCAAAGCCACTAGTCTGGCATACTTGTGCAGCTGGGCTTGCCCAAATTGGGCAATCCATATGACAGGGTTTCAGTTTGGTGCTGGAAAGCAAGAGACAAACAATTTCCTTCGCAGTTATGTGGAAATAATGTTGTATCTTGTTGAAGATTTTTTCCCACATCTTGGTTGTGTGAAATGTCAGGCTGAAGTGAACAGCTGTTTCTCCAGTGCTTTGGGCTGGTACTTTGCCCTTTACTTATAATGGTATGCTTATCTTCCTTGAACTAAATTTTGGTTTGGGACATGGTCAATAACTAGGTTTCGTGCCAGAAATTGTGCGCAATTGAAGAATCATATGAAATGTGAACCAGTCCAAAACTACATTTATTGCCAAGTGCTTACATAAAGCCTGACAACATATTAACAATTAGTGTTTGAAGTCCACTGACTACAATTGTCTCTCTATTTTTTAATGTGCCCATCTGTATCCACCTGCTGGGTTTTTTCTGTCATCATTTCAATTATTGTTGAAATGTAATCTTGCAGAGCTGGGTTGGCTATCTCAGGGCTTTCCAGATGTCGTTGGACTCAGCTCTCATCAGACCCAGCCAGCATGGCCAGTGGTCAGAGATGATGGTGGAAGTTACAGCCTAACATCATCTAAAGGTCCACAAATTCATCACTCTTGTGCTAGATCACCCAATATAAGACTTTAACCATCCTCTTAAGCAGTGGTGTCCAAACTTTTTTCAAAGAGGGCCAGATTTTATGAAGTGATCATGCATGAGGACTGGTCAAAGTTGTTGAGCTTTCTTTAGGATTGCTCCCCACAGAAATTGTTGGGTTTATCTTACATTTACACGTGGGTGTTGAGGAGACAGAAGGGAAGAGTGACTGTGGTCAAACCTCAAAGAAACAAGCTCTCCCTTATGATTGGCATCTCCTTTCCTGGGCTGCTTCAGCTCCTGAGACTCTACATCAGCCTTTGTCAACCTGTTGCCCCAGATGATGGAGACTACAACATGCAGCAGCAGCAGCAGCAGCAGCAGCAGCAGCAACGACAACAGATAGCATGAGAACTGAGGCATGATTTGATGAAGTGAGCATGCCTGCACTAATGCGAAGGGTGAAACTGAGATCTTCTTGACTGCAGCTAAGGGATCCCCGCCCACTCCTACTTGCATGCATTTGGGGGCTGCTCTAGATGGATTTTATTTATATCTGTAAGATTTTGCAGACTTTGGCTGTGAACCGGGGCCCTACAAAAAAATAAATAAATCAAGTTGCGCCCCACTGCTTCAAAGTGGGCACCACTGCCTAGCCCTGAGTTGCCCTGCTCATGCATGAAGTCTTGGGTTTGCAATTTTGGGAGAGGGGAGACTTCGGCACTAGGGAGCGGGCGGGCTGGCGAGGCCCCCTAGATTTAGAGGCCTGAGTTGCCCTGCCCATGCATGAAGTCTTGGGTTTACAATTTTGGGAGAGGGGAGACTGCTTGCTGGAGAGCGGGTGGGCTGGTGAGGCCCCCTAGTTTTAGAGGCCCTAGGCTTCAGCCTACTTAGCCTATACATAAATCTGGCACTGGGTCAAGGCAGTGGCTACCCATCTGCCACCGCCATCGCTGCAGCATCAATGTCCCGAACGTGTACTGTAGTATTAATTTATTTATTTAGCCACGCTCCCCGGTTGACCAGGTTGACCATGCTCCCCGGTTGACCAGAGTGACACAGCCAGGGACTCCCTAATGGCGCGGGGGCTAGCCATGCCCCCCACACAGAGGGGAGAGCTCATGATGAGCCCGCAAAAAGGAAATGACTTTGGTGGGCAGGCGCTCAGGGGCTGCAAGAGATTGCTTTTTCAAAATTGCCTGGGGTGTGTGTGTTTGAAACCAGCCTGGGGGCCACAAGTGACCCCCGGGCCGGACTTTGGACATGCCCACTTAAGCACCCCCCGCTTTTGTTTTGGTAAGCTAGGTGATCTCCTTTTGAAGAATTCAGCAGTAGAGATGTCTTGCTTAAACATCATAACCATACACACCACAGGACTTCCATGGAAACCAAAAGTCTGAGGACTACCAGAGGGAAATGAATATCTGTATGCATTTCTTATTCAGTTGGTTCGCTGTTGTACCTTAAAAACAATTAGAAAAGATGTAGAAAGAACAGAAGTAAGAATGAGGGGAGAGATGTGACTGCTGTCAAAAAAAAGCATCTATGCATCTAGTTCAGGGGTCCCCAAACTAGAATGGAACAGCCACAGCTTCCCCACTCCTGATCTAGTGTAAATGCAATCCTAACCAGTGATTGAAAAGGATCATGCAAAGTTTCAAACCTGTGCCAGGGCATAGCCCCAGCACCATCACTCCCACCCCTTTTATTGGTACTGTTGTTTTATTCTTTGGCATTTTTAATGGGGCATTTTTTGGGGTGTGTGGAAACTGCTTTTCCTTGAACAGCTTCTCTACAGAAGCATAAGTAATAAATGGCATAAAGAAGTAAATAAGCAAGCTAGGTGCAAGGATGCTGTGTTCAGCTCAATGCCTATGACGTGTAATTCTGCCCTCAGAGCACGCTGGGAGTTGCAAACATTCCTGCATACTGTTTGCTAGATGTTCATGTGATCAGCCAAAAACAGGACAAAGGAAGAAAATTGGATAGGCACACTGGGCATCTCCGAAGCATGTGAAGTGTGTTGCTACCAGTGGGAAAGATTTGTGCATATGCTAAAATGTGTCAGTTAAATGGCCATATTGTGTACTCTTTCAATGAATATTCTGGACTCTGGAGAGAACCTTCAGTACAATTAATTACACTTGCCCTTTCTCTCTTTCATTCTTGAAGATTTGAGTTGACTTTAATTAGTCTCCCTCTGTTTGCTTGTGAGCACTTTAAAAAAATAATAATTAAGGGGTTTTTTTATAGTCAGGGTTTCCCAAGTTCTCACAGTTCTACTTACTAACAAAACAGATCAAGTTGCATATATACCAGGCGAGACAGGGAGTTATTTAGCTGTAGCAGGAAGGGGAGGTAAAGGGACAGAGTTGATATTTGTTTCACTTCTGCCACTTTCCCATTGCTTTTGCAATGTAAATAGCCTGCCCTGTTTGCATTACCATTTTAATTCTGCCTCTTCAATTTCTTCTTCTCTCCAGCTCAGTTTTTCCCCCTGACACTGTTCAAAAGACAAAAGTTCTCCAATTCATCATCTTAGTTCATGGTTTTGATCCAGTTCAGCAGTGATATTCCTCAGTAATCATTACATTCTGTTTTATTTCCTTTCTTATGAAAAGGCAAAATTAATGTCACACCTCATAGTTTCGCTACTTTGCTCTCTTTTTAGAAGTCCATGAGGAAGTCCTCCTGCACAAATTTTCCTGAAATGAATTTGAGCTGTGTCAGAGTGTTATGTGATTTTGGACAGATCCCATTCATAGGAGTGTCCCTGTAGATCATACTCCATTGCATTAGTGTAATGAAAATCATTGACTGATGAACCATAGTAGAGTCTTATGGTATTTTAAAGGCTAACAAATGTTATGACAGCATAGGCTTTCATAGACTAGGGCCCTCTGTGCATAGTTTGAATACATTTCAGCTCTGATTGAATTGTTACTATCTGCACCTCTTGCATTTCATTTCTCCGACTCCAAAACTTACAACCTTTTACAATAATCTGTAGCTTCATGCGGGGGGGGGGGGGAGACTGGCGTGGGTGGTGGAGGGAGGGGGATCCTCCCTTCATGCAGGGGAGGTTGGGAGCAAAGGGGAGGCCGGCCAAGTAAACAGCTATTTTTGTGGAGGAGGGTCAAAATGAAATTTCATATATAGCTATATAATCCCTAGTGTAGTAAGATAAGACCTTTGAAGCAGGCATTTTTTTAAAAAAGTTTTTTTATGAACCGCCCTAAAAAAGGTAAAGGGACCCCAGTCATGACCGACTCTAGGGTTGCGGTGCTCATCTCGTGTTATTGGCCGAGGGAGCCGGCGTACAGCTTCCAGGTCATGTGGCCAGCATGACAAAGCCACTTCTGGTGAACCAGAGCAGCACATGGAAACGCCGTTTACCTTCCCGCTGTAGCAGTATCTATTTATCTACTTGCACTTTGATGTGCTTTTGAATTGCTAGGTTGGCAGGAGCTGGGACTGAGCAATGGGAGCTGACCCCGTCGCGGGGATTCAAACCACCGACCTTCTGACTGACAAGCCCTAGGCTTTGTGGTTTAACCCACAGCGCCACCCATGTCCCTAGTAGGGCAGCAATTGTTCCTTGATAATTTGTCACCCCCCTCCACGATGGCACCTGGGGTGACCCGCCCCCGCCCCCCTTTCCTATGCCCCTGACTGCACAGATGTCATTTATGTGTATTCATCGATTGAATATCAGCAGCTCCTTCATAAGCAGGCTACAGTTCTAATAACCTCACTGTGGAACATTTAGAAATAACATTTAGTCTTCTACTTTCCTCTCCTTCAGAATAAATGGTACATCCTCCTCAAGGAGGGGATATATCCAGATTGCATACAGAATTGCAGTGAGCTTTGACAAAGAGATGTAATGTGGGAATACTTGCCACAGCTACAGTATGAAAAGAAGTAATGAAAAAAATACTTCACTTAGCAAAAGCCAGTGGTGTTGAAACCCCAGATTTTTTACGCTTTGCTGTGTGACAATCCCACTCCCATTTTAAAAACACAGCGAAGTCCTAAATTTTATGCAAAATGAGATTACTGTATTTAAAGAATGAACTAGTCTTTTATAACCAGGTGTTTTAAACTTTAACCCATCCCCCTTTTCTAAAGAGTGAGAGAACATTGTTATGATAACAGCATATTTATCTTTCATCTGTCAGCAATTAGTTTACAAAGCTAATTCTCTGACTGTGAGCCAGGTTGTGAGGGAAAGCCTTTGTTGCAGTGTGTTTTCAGATTGCTGTTAATCCACTCCCACCGATTGATCATTGCCCATATGGACTGTTACCAAAGTGGGATTATCTACAAGGCTGATAGAGGAATCCAGAGAGATATCTGGTTTATTTCTGGCTTTCTTCAAAGAAAGTACAGAATGAATTAATAGGGTCAGAATCCCCCCCCCGATATATATTTCTGGGTGTCTCATTGTCTGCCTACCGCTTGAAAAAGAACCATTCATTTTCTAAGTAATTAGCACATATGGACATCAGTCATTTCTGTTTAAACTTTGGTAAAGAAGGCCATACAAGAGGTGACATCATTTTCCTCCATATGTTTCTCAAATGGTCCTCATTAGATTGGGTAGAGAATAGGTGGGCTAGAAAGGGATGAATGGAGTCCCAAATAATTGAGAAGCCTGATTTTGAAAACAAAAGTGACACATTTCTACCTTTCTGGATCAACAAAAACCTTTATCATTATTTTCTAATGTCAAAATTCTCATAGTTGGGGATAGTGTATCTCAACTTGTACAGTTGTAGTGTCTTATTCATCCTTTAACGTTAATGATGCTGCATGTATTTCAGCCACCATTTTAGTTGATTGTATTATTATGGACCACGCTGGTGATATCAGCCATAGTAGGAGTGATGTAACTTTGGCAGTAGGAATAGACATGAAGATGTATACATAGAACCATAGACTTGTAGGGACCATGAGGGTTATCTAGTCCAATCCCCTGCAATGTAGGAATCTTTTGCCCACCGTGGGTCTTGAACCCACAACCCTGAGATTAACAGACTCATGCTCTACCAACTGAGCTATGCCAGCAATCCATGTGAGTTGGAATGGTTTAGGACCAAACACTGAGGCAATGGCAATCGTGCTACTGAATGAAACATATAAAATTTGCTTAAGTCTCCCTTGATTCTATAAAAATTACTCCTGAATGGTTCTGTGAAAACTCATGCCACTTTTGTTTGAACTATGTGAAGAATCATAGGTAATACCATTCAACAGAAATGCTGATGCCCTTGGCATCAAGAATGCTGAGAATGGATGACTTTAAAGCTACTACTTCAAATGCAGTGGTATTTTGGTAAACCATTACAGCTTCAGAAACCAGAAGAAATGTGGAGGGAAGGGGGCAGATTATAAACACACATAAAGCAAGGGATAGATAAACAAACAGTTCACTATACAGATGTCAAAGCTCACTAGCTGCTAATCTAGAAAACATCTGTTTATAGCCATGGGTATTCTGATTTCCATAAAGTTGTTTTTACATCTCTGACTTCAAGCACCCTTGCCTCACTAAATTAACAGAATAAATAAATAAATGCAGATTCATCAGCGCCGCTCCTATGCTAGTAGGAGGGTCCTATTTAGTGATCTAGGATGGGCCTCTCAATATAGGACAGTTTTCTCTAACTCCATAGTTGGCTCTATTGTCACAGAGGAATTGGCAGTAACGAATTCTTCCTTTGTATTTACAGCAATCTAACTTACACGGCCAGAGAGGAAAATATTCTCATGCTTCTTCATACAATCATAGAACTGTAAAGTTGGAAGGGACGCAAAGGGTTGAACCCCGACTCTGATCCCAGAAGAGGGTGAGGCTGCGGGAGAGGGGGGAATGACTTGAAACAATGGGAGACAGAGCAGTAAGGAGCAGCTCACAACCTTCCTTGCATTCTCTCTTTAATGTAAGGAATGGAAAGCCAAAGTCACTTAATATAGGAAGATAGCAGGCATATGGAGGAATGCACATGTCTGTCCCATCATGCCTAGGCTAGTGCTCAATCATTTACCTACGAAGGACCATTTTTTTTAAAAAAGTTTGACATTCATGTGCACATCTGTGAATATTCATAACTTTGCATAAACATCAACACACAATGTCAATGATGGGATAGAAGCATGTAGGAATGACAACAGTCACAGAAGGTAAGAAAGGAAATGGGATCAGTGACGAATAGAAAGCAACAGATAGTTTCACAAAACTGTATGTGTGTGTGTCTATACATGTGTGCGTGTATACACATGCATGTGCGCACACACAGAGAGATACACAGATATATCTCAAACACACCGGAAGTGGTGATTTAATGACATAAATCCTCAGGTGAGCTTAGAAGAGAGTACTCATATTACCACTTACTCTTTGCACAATCAAGCAAAAGAATAATTTCTTTAAAATGAGAATACATTTCCTAGAAAAGTAAAACCTTTTTGTGAAGTGCGGGTAAGAAATGTTACAAATAAAATCTGGATAAACAGGAATTTTGACTAGGGCAATTTAAAAATGAAATAAGCACAGCAGAAACACTTTTATGGATGCATTCGAAGGTTGGATAGAGTGTGCTGTTTCATTTACTGCAACGCCTGAAAATCATAGAATGGTAGAGTTGAATCCTAATTTCATGATAAACTTTTTTTTAAAGCAAACCCATTGTTTGAATCTATTACAATGGGTTGACTGAGAATTAGAATGAATGCTAAGAGAAATATGAGCCAAATGGGCTTCGTGGTTTGAACTAAAATGGATAAAATGAAATATATATTGGTAAGCATTTCATGTTTATAGAAGCTGAGTGTATTATATATGTCCTGCATACTACATCTGTTTCAAGAAAGTCTTTAATCAAAACCATGCGATACAGGAGAAATGATCAGCGAATCGAATTCCCATCCCTGCCTCTGAAGTTCGCAAGTGCATCCCTTGTTCCACCACATTAATATTTATTATGCTAATGGGGAAGCTAAGACACTGGGATCTGTTTGCAATTACCAAATTAAAATGCAATTAACCAGTCACAGAGAACAAACAGTGTTTCCTTTAAAATATTTTAAAGAGGTAGAACTGAGGATGAGTATAAAATTTCCTGGCCTAGGATGTTTTTACTTATGGAGGTTTCCTATGAAATATCATTGTGAAGGCCGACTTTTTTCCCTTTTCCCCTTAAAAAAATCCCGAAGCCAGAAACCCATTTAAACCAAACAATGCTCTCTCTCTCTTTAAAATTGCTGGTGCAACAAAAAGATTGGTTTAGAACATTATATACCTGGTGGAAACTTCTCTGTAGTTATGTCTGCAGACCTTCTTCTCTGTCAAACAACAGTTACAAGTGTGTATAAATCAGATGCATTCTCCCTTTTCTGAATGGGCTGCTTTTGACAGCATCCGCTTGACAGCTTCCTCCTGGAGGAATAAGCACTGAAGGCTTCGTAAGCATCTATTTACAAGTAGGACCAGCAACGTGGAGTGCTCCTGTTCAGGATATGAGCCAGCCAGCCCAGCCATCTTTCAGGATATTTTATTCCACGCACCACTGCTGTATTATGGCACTGAGCATACCCTCCAACATTTCTCCGATGAAAATAGGGACGTCCTATTCAACAACAACAACAACAACATTATTATACCTCACCCATCTGACTGGGCTGCTTCCACCATATATAAAAATATAATGAAACATTAAACATGAAAAAACATCCCTATACAGGGCTGCCATATGTCTGCAATTTCCTGGACATAGCTGTCAATTTTTGGGGGGTGGGGTGGGTAGATTCTGCAAAAAAGCTGAACAACTCTTGCGTCCGGATTTTCACTTTTTGAGACATGGCAACCCTAAAATTGTCACCTTGGCTTGGGGGTTGCATAATTCCATACCCTCCAACATTTCTCCGAGGAAAATAGGGACATTCTAAGGAAAAGCAGGACATTCTAGGATCAAATCAGAAACCAGGACGGCTTCAGGACATCCCTGGAAAATAGGGACACTAGAAGTGTCTGAGTGTTTAGTACAGTACTAATATATTTCCCCCCTTCCACTTATAGTTCTTTGGGTCCAAACATTTACAAACTGAACTTTTATGAATTTATTTTTGTGTGGCAGAATGAAAGTTCTCCCCAATTGAGGGCCCTTGGTTCCACCCAAGGAGTTATCTTTGTTATCTTCCTGACACAAAAGAGAGGGAATTCTGCACAGGTCTGAATGATTTCCTTATACTGTATTCCCAGCTTTGGAACAGAAACTTCCTGCTATGGGGAAAGACTTGGACATGTCCAGTCCCAAAACAACATCCCTGGTGATCTTTCGTCAATTTATCTTTCTGATGGAATTCACAGCTTTTGGAGTCAATTTAGTCACAGTGGTTGGTACAGTATGGTTAGCAGCCAATTTTACTCTGGAACAGAAGGTTAAGGCTACAACCTAAACACTAGGGAGCAAGCCCCATTGAGCACACAGTGGGACTTACTTCTGTTGCAGTGTAGGTTCTTTGTCTTATCCCAAGCAAGACAGGCATAACTATAAGATTTAAATGGGTTCCTTTAAGTAAGATGATCATCCATTACATGCTGCAAACAGAAGCAAGCAAGGGAAGGGGAAATTGAAACTAAGCTCACAACCCAGGAAAGCCACCCACCCCCCCTCCCAGATACATTAACCCCTTAGTGACCTTTTCTTCTCATCACAGGAGTGTTAATTCAAGGCTGCAGCCTATTCCAGCAATTTATGAGTAAACATGTATAGATTGTGCTGTAACTCTGCTTTCAGTTTTGAAGCAAACTATGTATGATTAGCACCAAGCATTCCTTTACTCACAGTTTTTTTTATTAACCATAACAATTTAATTGACATCAGTAGGCTCTAAAATTGCTTAATATTTATATATTGTCATGTTGGACATAGTAGGGATGGGAACCCCTCAGAAGTTGTTGAACTCCAACTCCTATCATCTCCAACCAGCATGGCCACTGGTCAGAGATGACACTAGTCATAGGTTGTGGACTCTCCTTCCTTGGAGGTCTTCAAGCAGAGGTTGGAGGGTCATCTGTCATGGATGCTTTCGTTTAGGGCTGCCATATCTTGAAGAGCAAAAAAGAGGAGAGCCCGAGCCACTGCCAGCCCGAGCCAGAGAAAAAGGCATGAGGGCGCGGGCATGTAGGGCCACTGCTGCACCCGTGCGCCTCTTTTCCCAGCTTGGGCTGGCAGTGGCTGCACTTAATGCACAATGCACAGAGAATGCAAGGAGAATGCAGGTGGAGGCAAAGCTACCATTGATTGTTGAGATCAGGTGTATTATTAGCCCAAATTGTGATTCTGCAATAATTTAGTAGAACGAAATGCTCTCTGCTGGCAATGCCTTGCAAACATCTTGTTTGTTTAACACACTGTGCTTTAAATCTTGATTTCCCACTGTCTCCCCTGTATTTGGTCATATTATGTCTGAGACAACAGGAGGGGAAGCCTAGTTCAGCTCCTGTTGGACATGGTCCAATTACTGTACTTGGGGATCTGATTAATGGTTTCCTGAAGGAAAAGCAAAACTCCAGCCCACCAAAAGCTAAGTATTATAGAAGTAGCACTTTAGGATTACACACTGTCTGTTCTTGCGTGTTGCTGAGAATTTTGTTTTCTCTGTCTCTTGGTGTGAAGAAAGCACAAGGGAGAAGTTTGAAAGTGTAGTCTTAATGCTGCAATTTGCTTTGCCCGGGAGCTTTAAAAGACTGCATTGAATATTAGATGCTGCAAGCTCTCTTTGGTGAGGCATTGGAAATGTGTGGCTTTTTATGAACTATAATACAGTACTTTCATACTGCAAGGTTAGCCACCATGTTGTCGTTTAGTCGTGTCCGACTCTTCGTGACCCCATGGACCATAGCACGCCAGGCACTCCTGTCTTCCACTGCCTCCCGCAGTTTGGTCAAACTCATGTTCGTAGCTTCGAGAACACTGTCCAACCATCTTGTCCTCTGTCATCCCCTTCTCCTAGTGCCCTCAATCTTTCCCAACATCAGGGTCTTTTCCAAGGATTCTTCTCTTCTCATGAGGTGGCCAAAGTATTGGAGCCTCAGCTTCACGATCTGTCCTTCCAGGGAGCACTCAGGGCTGATTTCCTTAAGAATGGATAGGTTTGATCTTCTAGCAGTCCATGGGACTCTCAAGAGTCTCCTCCAGCACCATAATTCAAAAGCATCAATTCTTCGGCGATCAGCCTTCTTTATGGTCCAGCTCTCACTTCCATACATCACTACTGGGAAAACCATAGCTTTAACTATACGGACCTTTGTCGGCAAGGTGATGTCTCTGCTTTTTAAGATGCTGTCTAGGTTTGTCAGTGCTTTTCTCCCAAGAAGCAGGCGTCTTTTAATTTCGTGACTGCTGTCACCATCTGCAGTGATCAAGGAGCCCAAGAAAGTAAAATCTCTCACTGCCTCCATTTCTTCCCCTTCTATTTGCCAGGAGGTGATGGGACCGGTGGCCATGATCTTGGTTTTTTTGATGTTGAGCTTCAGACCATATTTTGCGCTCTCCTCTTTCACCCTCATTAAAAGGTTCTTTAATTCCTCCTCGCTTTCTGCCATCAAGGTTGTGTCATCTGCATATCTGAGGTTGTTGATATTTCTTCCGGCAATCTTAATTCCGGCTTGGGATTCATCTAGTCCAGCCTTTCGCATGATGAATTCTGCATATAAGTTAAATAAGCAGGGAGACAATATACAACCTTGTCGTACTCCTTTCCCAATTTTGAACCAATCAGTTGTTCCATATCCAGTTCTAACTGTAGCTTCTTGTCCCACATAGAGATTTCTCAGGAGACAGATGAGGTGATCAGGCACTCCCATTTCTTTAAGAACTTGCCATAGTTTGCTGTGGTCGACACAGTCAAAGGCTTTTGCATAGTCAATGAAGCAGAAGTAGACGTTTTTCTGGAACTCTCTAGCTTTCTCCATAATCCAGCGCATGTTTGCTATTTGGTCTCTGGTTCCTCTGCCCTTTCGAAATCCAGCTTGCACTTCTGGGAGTTCTCGGTCCACATACTGCCTAAGCCTGCCTTGTAGAATTTTGAGCATAACCTTGCTAGCGTGTGAAATGAGCGCAATTGTGCGGTAGTTGGAGCATTCTTTGGCACTGCCCTTCTTTGGAATTGGGATGTAGACTGATCTTCTCCAATCCTCTGGCCATTGCTGAGTTTTCCAAACTTGCTGGCATATTGGGTGTAGCACCTTAACAGCATCATCTTTTAAAATTTTAAATAGTTCAGCTGGAATATCATCATTTCCACTGGCCTTGTTATTAGCAGTGCTTTCTAAGGCCCATTTGACTTCACTCTCCAAGATGTACTATTAGCCAACATAGCACCCTCCAAATGTTGTTGGACTCCAACTCCCATCATACCTAATCATTGACCATGCTGGCTCAGGCTGATAGAAGTTGTTGTCCAACAGCATAAGATGGACCATAGGTCCCCCATGACTGTCTTAAGTCATTTACTTCATCCGGGAAGCTGCCTTACACTGTATTAGACCATTAGTCTACTTAACTTGCTAGGTATTGTCTAAACCAGTAATGAGGATACCTTGGCCCACCAGTAGCTGTGGTACTCTGCATCCCATCAGCCCTAGCTAGCATGGCTAATGGTCAAGGATGATGGAAGTTGGAGTCCAACAACATCTGGACGGAGACAGGTTCCACATCCCATCTACACTGACCGGCACCAGCTTTCCAGAGGTCCTTTCCCATCCTTCCTTGAGATACTAGGTTTGAGCATGTGCTTTGTCACTGAGCTAGGTCACCCAGACCTATATAACTTGCCCCGTTCAACTGAATATCAAGTTATATTGACCTCATATACACTAAAAGATATCACATAAAGGAGAACATTTAACATTCTTTTAATAATCATGCACTCACGTTGCTATGGGGAATTGATATAGAAATGCTGTGAATGAATACATTTGTGCTTGCCAAACCAGATTGCTCCATAATGACTAACAATGTGCTAAATCTCAGTTTGAGACTATGATATATTTTCTTCCAGACACAATTGATTGAGCTACCAATGTTTTAACTACCAATGAACACTCAAGTCTTCTCCCCCACCCCGGTCTTCCTATTATGTTGCACTAATCTTGTGTCTTCCACTGAATTATCTCCCACTTTGCTGTTACTAGCAAGCTTAATGGTTAGTGATGCCTGCTGGTGCAGTGGGGAACTGACCCAGGTGACATGGCCCTTGGCGGGCATACCCCCCCATCACTGGCTGGGCGGCCATTCAGCAAGGGGGCATGCACACAGAACTATGCCCCCCAGACCTCCCCATGCTATGCCCTGATGCTGTGCCAGGCTGGTTTATGTGGGAAGAGGCAATCCTTGAGGTACTGGGGTCCTGAGCTGCATAAGGTTTTATAGGTCAAAATGGGTACTTGCGGGGGGTGGGGGGTGGGAAAGGCTGTCATATTAGAAAACTGGTTAGGGAACAAAAGAAGTAAAACACAGAAAATAATGGCCAGCACAGAGAATTGTGGATGAGCTCTAATTCATTTTGGCATGTTGCCTCGTGTGTGTGTGTGTGTGTGTGTGTGTGTGTGTGTGTGTGTAATGCCCTAAAACTGAAACATTTTCTTTAATGAAAAGGTTTGTTCTTTCTTGTGCACTCCACTGCCTTATATTGGACCCTTGACATTCTGGGTCTCTTTAACCTAAGGTTGAAACAGCACACAGCTAGATAATGGAGTTGGCTTAAAACAGTAGGGGGGAAAAGCCAAGAAAGAGAAGAGAATATTAGTATTGCTTTAATAGCTTCTCTATTCATACATTCAAACTGCAGAAACATAGGTGAACATTAATGTTACTCTTGGGCCATGAATGAACAATTTTTTTCCAGGTGATTTCCATTCTCAGAGCACTGGAATGTAACCAGCTTTTTAGCAAGGCATTTCCTTAGCCATTCATTTCTGCTAGACCTGGGAACCAAGCATTGCTTAAATGGGTTATTGGCTGGCATCCTTATGTAATGGAAAAAGACTGTGCATGCATTTTCTGTTGAGAGGATGGCCACAACAACTACTTCCTATGTAGGGAGGCATCCTTAGTATAAGCCAACTGCATTCTGCCTCTTTTGCTTGCTGATTGAATTATCAGCCTCCCAGATGAGATAGCCTTCAGCGTGTCCAGAGAGAAAGCATTACATTGTTTTATAAACCAGTAAAATCAGCACTTTCCAAACAGAGAGTGATAAATTGTCAGACCTGTAAGTGATTTGACCTTGATCTCTTAGCCAAAAATTATGGGAACGGCACCAATGCGGCATCTTAAAGCACCCATGTTACAAAGTCCCACTCCTAAAACAATTAACTGCCTCCTGCAATGACATGTTTCCCATTTCTCCCCTCCTGTTCCATTATGTGCCCTCCCAGTGAAAGAAAACACGGCTGTTCCTCCTCCTCCTCCTGTCAAGGCAAATGACTACAAGAAACATATTTCACTTCAGATGAAACAAAGGCCTCTCCCTCCTGGCCAAAGTGTAAGATGTCATTGAAATAAACTTTCATAGAATCGCTAAACTGTTCTGCTATAAATGAGTGGTTCTTGATGCAGCTAGCGATCAACAAACTCACTTCCTAATTAAGTGCAGAAGCATAATGAGGAACAGGACTTCCTTTGTTTAGCTAGCTTGTGTGAACTACAGCCACAATTCCCCAGACTCTCCTAACTCCTTCATTCAAAACTTGTAATTGGAACATAAGGAACCAGGTACTACAACAGCAAATGGTTTGACAGTGGCTCCATTCACTGCCAGCCAGATGTGAGACACTTTCAAAGGGGCTGAATGACTCATATATTGCCTGGTGTTGTATGACACCATAATCTCTGGTTTTCAGACCTACCATCAATAGGCACTGTCATCTTTAATGCCATCTAATGAGGCATTAAGATTTACAGAAAGGACAGACAATTCAAACTGAATCACCAGGAGAACAGGCCAGTGAGCAAGCAGGTTGGCAATCCATTGCTTCAGTTTGCACAAACAATTTGCTTTGAGCAAGGGATGGAGGTTTTATTCTCCTGAACAAGGGATGGCAGGAAAGGACAGCTATGCCTTTGGTCTTTGACTGGTGAGCTGGGTCTCACTACTGAGTTGTGGCCTGATCTAGGAGGGGTTATGGCAACAGTGCTGCCACTATACAAAAATAGGGTACAAAATTAAGAAATGGATTCCCAAAACGCATGTTTGGTTTAAAAGTGGGACCCAGATGTTGATGGGGAAGAAATTCAGTTCAGTTCATAATTTGAACCTAACTAATTCACACTTTCCAGAACAATATGTGTACTGAAACACAGTCATCCTTTCAAATTTGCATTTCTCTGAATTTTGTAATACTGTTCTCTAGCAAAGTAATGCACACTGGGGTAAAGTGTCTATAAAAATGCATATATTAGTGAAAATAGCATGCACAAGTGCATTATATAAGGCAAAATTGCTTTGCAAAAATGTATGTATTAGACAAAATTGCATACAAAGATGTGTATAGGTGGAGAAATTCACACTAAAATGCGGCTGAATTTTCATGGAGACTTGTTAATTTTTTAAAATATGCAAACTAATGTGCAGAGCTCATCTTAAGAGTGGAAAAATGAGAAGCTAAGAAAAACTTAAATTGAAAGATTTGAGCATCCTTAGCCCCAGGTCCGAAAACATGGTAGGCTATTGAGCTAAAATATACCCGAAAAATATGATACAGTTCAAGCAACACATTTTCAGCCATGGTTGTAAGCAGAGTTTTTGAGTACAAAGCAAAGCCTGGCAAGGTCCAGAGACATCTCTCAGATTGTGTTGGGCATTACCTGGTGTTCTTCAAAGTCTCCAACACACCAAAGCAGTGGTGACATTGCTGCCCTTTTGGAGCACTTGAGGCCACTTGAGGCAGGATGTGACACAAACCTGCTCTGCTATTTCTAGAATGAACCCAGAACTGTATGGAAATCAGCAAGTTCTGGGTTTCTTATGGAAATGCTTCCACCCTTACCCTACATGCTGATTGGAGATAGGAAGTGAAGGAGGTAAACTTATATGTTCTTACTGATGTTCAGATGCATCTACTAGTCTCTGAGAACACATAGCCCTCTTCCCTACTTGCAAACAAAATATTTCCGCTCTCATTGCAATGGCAGAAGCTCACCTTTGTCTGTAGAGAAGTCATTCTGCGTGCCAGATCAGCTGAGCCTGAATCATCTAGTGCCCCTATAAGGTAGGTGCTGACAGGCAGTAGCAGAGTGAAAAAATGTGGTTATTGCTATGTTAACAAGTCTCTCCATAAATCTATCCTAAAAAGGGAGCTTAGATGAGGTGTGGAAATTAGCAAGTGTGGAAAAGGAGAGCTGTAAGAACGGAACTGTAAAATAAAACACATACACAACAATATTAAACACACACCCTTTTTGTTAACATCAAAATCCATAAAAGCATTAGATTTGCAGATTCATCTAAGGAAATTTCTGGAATTCCCTCCCCTTGCATATGGCATCTTCACTAGTAGGGTTCTGTTGTTGTCTTAAGACCTATCTTTTCACCCAGGCCATTGGGACATTGAGATGAATTGCTTGAAGAGACTGACATGAATTGCTGCAGTGAAATAGTTGTGGTAACCGATGTTGTAACTGTTTGGTTGCATCAGTTGTTTTGATTTTCATTTTATAATTGTTTTCTTTGTTTACTGTTTACTGAATAGGGTATGTCACCTTGGGATTCTGATGGAATCTCATGAAGGCGACCTAGAAATATAGCAAATGAATGAATGAATGAAATGAATACATGTTAGAAATATAACCAGAGTAACCAGAGTGGAAAACATTGTGGATGTGCTGTGAGTGGCATAGGAGAGGGACTAACCTATGCTGATTCCTGCGTATAAGACTACTTCTCAACCCAGGAAAATCTTCTCAAAAGTCAGGGGTCGTGTTATACGCTGGGTTGTATTTCTTATATGACGAGTATATCCCAAACTCTATATTTTAACTGGAAAAGTTGGGGGTCGTCTTATACGCCGGAATATACGGTATCTCTTGCTCGACATACATGCCCACTACCCTAGTAGGAAACTTGATCACAATAAGATGGGGTGTAATTCCCCTCCTGTTGACTCCAGTGGGAGGGAACAGGATAAAAGCTGACTCACTCCTCTGTGGAATTACTGTTTGCAGGCCATGGACAGCTCAGCCTGGGGGTATTCCTAGCTTTGGGGTTGCTTGATTTTCTTACTGTCTTAACAACTTCACTGCTTTTTTTCATAATGTCTTCATTAAACAGGACATTTGGGGGTTGTCTGTAATGCACCTTGTCTGAAGTCTTATGAGACAGCCTCCGGGCCAAATCTCTAATCTCATGAGACTGCTATGCTTCAGTATCATTATGTGAGGGGAACCAACCTCCTTCTTATAGGCATTGCGGTTCAATTGTAAAGAGGTGGGTGCTGTGTTCGTGTTTCCATACAAACAAGGCAAATACTGATTTTGTGGTAATATGAGCACTAGAATCACAGGGTTGTGTCATTTAGAAACATTTCATGTTTTTTTTTCAGATTGATGGCTTGAAGAATTCTGGTGACGTCACGTGATCCTCTCCCTGAACAGACATTAATCATATCAAATAATGTTTTTGTTTTGTTCTATTTTCATGCGGTCTTCAGTTTCACCTCAATAAACCACTTTGGAAGATGATAGAGAAATGCACATTTGATGTTATACAAGTTAAAGAATGTTCACATAATGCCCATGGGCCTTCGAGAAAGAAAAAGAAAAATGTCACATAATGCAAAGGATGTGATTCATTTGAGCACAGCCAAGAGGAATAAAATCTGATTATTATTATTATTATTTTTAAAAAACCTGTTAAATATAATCTGATTAATTCCACAGATCAAATAAATTGAAAGCAGAGCTGCATTCAGAAATGTATGTTTTATATATGCCTTCTAAAACACAATAAAAATATTGTAGTTAGTGCAGCCAGGTAAAAAATATGGCAAGAATAAAGTCACCTTCTATCATTCTATAGGATTATACTGACTGATCTTTTCTGGCATAATTTTTATCGGTGCTGACATAGCTTTGTTAGGTTAAACAGAAATAATCTTGAAATGTCTGCTGTTGGTAGGAATGAAATTCAGATTTAAAATATTTATTACAAGTCATCATCTGATTTGGGAAACTAATGTGTACCTCCTGTATTTCAAAATGAAATTTAGCTCTGCTTACATTGGAATAAGGTTGCTACTTATGAGACAAATCAAGAACCATAGTGGATTGATAGGTAGAATTTTAGATCTGCTCCTGAGAGAAATATGAGATGTGAATTTCTGCACTGGCTTTATGAAAGCGAAACATCCTGATCCAGCAAAAGACACCCTCACAGACAAGCGGCCTTAACCAAGTGTTCCTCCTGCTGCTGCTGCATATCTGAGTGTGTCTGAAGATGTGGACCCATTGTGCAGCAGCTGTGGAAAAGGCAAATTCCATGCTGGGGGTCATTAGGAAAGGAACTAAAAAGAAAACTGCTGGTTTTATAATGCCATTATACGACTCTATGATGCAACCACAATTGTAACACTGTCTACAGTTCTGGTTGCCTGGTCTCAAAGAGGAGGTTGCAGAGGTGGAAAAGATTTGGAAAAGGGCAACCAGAATGAAAGGGGGTGCAGCAGTTCCCCTTCAAGGAAAAGTTGGAGCATTTGGGGCAGTGGCGTAGTGTGGGTTGCACAGCCCAGGGCTGTGTGGAGGGGGAGGGGAAGGAGGGAAATGGATGGAGTATGCATGTGCATTAAACCGCCTAATGGTGCCCGTATCACTCAGAAGACTGCAGCTGCAAGAGATAAGGAAAGAAGAGTCGTTCCATTGTCTGGAGAGGTCACTTCCTTTGCTTGCATGGAGAAGCCATTTTCAATGGAGCCCAGCAAGGGAAGCATGTAGCTGTACTGAGGCAACACCAATGCTTCCTAACAATATTGTGCCTGGCGCAACCGCCCCTGTGACCCCCCCTTTGCTACACTACTGATTTGGGGCTTTTTTGTTTAGAGAAAAGATAAGTAAGAGCAGGGGCGTAGCAAGGGAAGGGCGGGGGGCGCTCCGCCCCGGGCAGCGCACAATCCCGAGGGCGCCATAGCGGCTGCCCCCGCCTGTGCTGGATGCCCTGCCCCCAAAATGCATACCCTGCCCCCGCAGGCGACGCGCCCTGCCCCCAAAATGTGTGGCCTGCCCCCGCGGGTGATGCGCCCCACCCCAAAATGTGCACCAGCCCTGCCCCCGCCTGCCCTCCACCCCCGGTGGCGGAGCATGAAGCTACGCCAGTGAGCAAGAGGTGACACAATAGAACTACGGTATGGAGAAACAGGAAAGAGAAAAGTTTTTCTCCCTCTCTTATAACACTAGAAATCATGGTCATACAATGAAGCTGAATGCTGGAAGATTCAGGACAGATCAAGGAAAGTGCTTATTCACGCAGTGAATAGTTAAAACCTAGGAACTTGTTTCCACAGGAGCCAATGATAGCCACCTACTTGGATGGCTTTAAAAGAGGATTAGACAAATTCATGGAAGATAAGGCTCTCAATGGCTACCAGTTGGCTATGCTCTGCCTGCAAGATCAGAGGGCAGTATGGCTCTGAATACCAGCTGCTGGAAACTGCAGGAGGGAAGAGTGCTGTTATGATCAGGTGCTGCTTGCATGCTTATCCCAAGGCATCAGGTTGGCCATTGTGAGAACAGGATGCTGAACTCGATGGGCCATTGGCCAGCAGGGGTCTTCTTATGTTCTTCCATATTTTCAGTCCCTGCATATCGCTCCCAGTCTCTATTACAGTGCCACTCAAATAGTAGATTAATGGTGTGAATTTTAATTGTCCAGTCAATGAAATCTGCAAACATTTGCATATGAATAAACAACAACAAGGGAATAAACAGTAACATTTGCATATGAATAAGCAGCAAAAAGTTGTTTTTAGCAGCAGAAAGCTTTCTTTCTTTCTTTCTTTCTTTCTTTCTTTCTTTCTTTCTTTCTTTCTTTCTTTCTTTCTTTTTCTTTCGTTCCTCTAGGCACACATGGAATTATTCCATCTCATGTGGGAGAGAAAGATGTTTATAGTGTCAGCGTTTACTTAGGGATGAGTTTCACATATGCTCTTATTTTATCTTTCTCACTTTCAACACAAAGCTAACCTTGCCTACTCAGAAGAAAGTCCTATTGAATTCAGTGGATATTACTTTCAGGTAAGCGGGGTTAAAACTGCAGCCTTTTCTGTTTAAGACACACACACCAGAATGGCTGGATAGGCCACTGCTTCCCACCATGTGCACACGAGGATGCAAGCACATAGCTGCCAAGTACCCCGTTTTCCCCGGGAAACCCCCATTTTTTACTTACCTTTTCCCGGTGGTCCCCCGCATCACTTCGTCTCCCGTTTTTCTCCGTTATTTTCTCCTGCCGGCGGCCATTTTTTTCTTTCCGATTTGCCCTTCTATGGGCACCAAAAATGGCCGCCGCCGGCTTCAAAAGTCGCATCTACGCATGTCCGGAAGTGCATAGACGCGACTTCCGGTGTCGGCGGCAGCCATTTTTTGTGCCCATAGATGGGCGGAGCGACACCGGAAGTTATGTCGACGCACTTCCTGACATGCGTACAAGTGACTTTCGAAGCCGCCGGCGGCCATTTTTGGTGCCCATAGAAGGGCAAAGCGACACTGGAAGTTACGTCGGCGCAACTTCCGGTGTCACACGGCTGCCGGTCCCGGATTCTGCAGTCCGGGACTTGGAAGGTAAGTGCAAGCATGTGTTTGTTACCACACATAAAGTGTGAAATTCCCATTAATACAGGCAGAAAGATATTAAATATTGTGCTTTATCCAATCACTTGTGGAGGCACAGCTGGTTTCAGTCACATTTATGAGCAAATGTCTAAATCATGTTTTACATCTATTAGACTAAATAGGAAAGAAATTTTTGGAATCGAATCAATGATGCAAAATATAAATGATATGTGTAGGAATGTAAATTATATGCAGCAGTGCAGGGGTGGTAAGAATAAGTAACAACAGCTGTGAAAGAATTAGAGGAAGAGAAGTGAACTCACTTGGGAGCACTGTAGTTGGGACGTGAGGTGCCAGCACATTAACAGTGTAAGACTACTTATAGGGTGGAAGCTCTGAATGGCTTCATTGACTGCCATATTCTCACCCTTAACACAGCACCCTTGCTGCTGTGGGCAAGGGTGTTGTTGTGGTGTCAGGGTGCAATGAGAGGCAGAGAGGAGGCCTACAGACCCTCCAAGTGTTCCTATTTTCCAGGGACATCCCTGATTTAGAGAAGCCATCTAGGTTTCTGATTTGATCCCGGAATGTCCCGCTTTTCCTTGTTGTTGTTGTTTAGTCGTTCAGACGTGTCCTGGCAAATAGAAGGGGAAGAAATGGAGGCAGTGAGAGATTTTACTTTCTTGGGTTCCATGATCACTGCAGATGGTGACAGCAGTCACGAAATTAAAAGACGCCTGCTTCTTGGGAGAAAAGCAATGACAAATCTAGACAGCATCTTAAAAAGCAGAGACATTACCTTGCCAACAAAGGTCCATATAGTTAAAGCTATGGTTTTCCCAGTAGTGATGTATGGAAGTGAGAGCTGGACCATAAAGAAGGCTGATCACCGAAGAATTGATGCTTTTGGATTATGGTGCTGGAGGAGACTCTTGAGAGTCCCATGGACTGCAAGAAGATCAAACTTATCCATTCTTAATGAAATCAGCCCTGAGTGCTCACTGCAAGGACAGATCCTGAAGCTGAGGCTCCAATACTTTGGCCACCTCATGAGAAGAGAAGACTCCCTGGAAAAGACCCTGATGTTGGGAAAGATTGAGGGCACTAGGAGAAGGGGATGACAGAGGACGAGATGGTTGGACAGTGTTCTCGAAGCTACGAACATGAGTTTGACCAAACTGCGGGAGGCAGTGCAAGACAGGAGTGCCTGGTGTGCTCTGGTCCATGGGGTCACGAAGAGTCGGACACGACTAAACGACTAAACAACAACAACAGAAGAAAAAGGCTGAATTAATTTTATGATAAGTAACTCTTGACTACATAAGATTTCTGCAGACATAACATGTAAAAATTTATTTCAGATATTGCGGTTTTCTTTTATTTCCAGCTATAACCCTATTACTTTTTTTCTTTTAAGGTGTGGGCATATTCATGGCTTTTCATTTCTATTAGTTAGAATGGAGACTTCAGATGCTATACCGATATGTTGATACTTAGCCATACCAACTATTTCTAGCGCTAAGCCAATGTGTTGGTACTTAAATCACAGGAAGGAAAACAATAATCCATCAATCACTAGTAGTTCCCAGGTCAGGTTACAGCAAAATAAAATACAGCATTAAAATCAGCAGTAAAAATCCTATTCATAATATTACTTGATTAAATTAAGTTTAAAATTCAAGATTGTACAACATTTCCTTCAATAAAAAAACTTTCTGTTATTTTTATTGTGCATTACACAAAGAAATAGTGTGAAGGTGATCTTCCTTTTTTTTTTTTAGTTTTCTGAATCGTGCTGAATTCTGCAGATCTCGTGCATTGCTTCACTCTGTCAGTAACCACTATTACCAAGGTCATTCCATCTTTGCAAAATAATCTTTTGATCTGTATTGAGACTAAACAGGTATTTTCTCTGTTTACTTTTGGAAGCACTGAACATTAAAAAGCTAACCCTGGGGAATAAAATATTAAAGAAGCTTGCTTTGTGTGCTGAAGTCTAGCCTTTGGAAGACATTGGCAACAAATCTTGTAGAAATATTGCTCTATTACCTTAGGTCCCTGGTGGCAAAATGCAATCTTGAACACTGATCAGAATTTAACAGTATTTATGAAAGAGAGTAAGGCAAGAGCTACAAGCACCCTGAATGCATCTGGAATCATTTTGCTTCTGTCTGAGAACCCCAACAAGAGCAGTTGAGATCTGAATTTGCACTGCCTAGTTATTTCATGTCTTGTAAAAAGCTTTATTACTGGGTCCAAACAAGCCAAGTTTAGATTATTTTTTCATGACTCACAATTTCCATGACAAATGAAAATTTACTACTGAGTTGAAAAGTTAATCCTGATATACACATATCCAGCATTGACGCTCAGGGCAGGGAGAACCTCTCTAGCCACCGGTTTAAGTAAGTCAATGGAAACGGAGTGGGTAATACTTCTGAATTAGGCCAAATGCAGTTCAAATTAAGTGAAAGTAAAGAAGATGCTTGCTCAACCTGCTGAGAGCCAACATATCCAAGAAGTTATTCATGAACCATGTCACACATCAAAAGCTGGGGCTGCTATGTGCCATTCTTTACAGGGGATGAGCCTCTTTCTGAAGTCCTCCTAGATTTAAAGGGCTGCCTGGTCCAAGCCTGGTCCAAAGATAGAGAACTATAAGATGGGAGAGCAGGAGACACCTTGAGGTTGCCCATCAACAGCATGTCGACGGCACTCGGAGCAGACACACAGGTCATCTTACCCACTATGGTGAGGTATATTGCATTTCTATTTCAATTTTAGTTCTAAATTTGCCTCTTAAGCATACAATGAGCACATGCAGATTCTATGCAAATCTGTGCCAACTTTTGCCCATTATTCTGCTGATACATTTGCTCTTTTTTGGGAATGCGTAAGTGCCCATCCTACACCAAGGGGTGGAGACAGAGGGAGCAAGATCCCCAGAGTGGCTTAACATTTTTTTTCAATGAGTCCAGGGACACTTTTCAATTTCAATGGATTTTGTATGGGGACTGATTTGTAAATCCGGGGACTGTCCCTGGGAAACGGGGACATCTGGTAACCTTAACTTAACAATCAACCCTTCAACTGTCGTTTTTTTTCCAGGGAGGGACCGCCCCAGATTTACAGAAGCCATCTTGGTTTCTGATTGGATCCTGGAATGTCTCACTTTTCCTTTGTTGTTGTTGTTGTTTAGTCGTTTAGTCGTGTCCGACTCTTCGTGACCCCATGGACCATAGCACGCCAGGCACTCCTGTCTTGCACTGCCTCCCGCAGTTTGGTCAAACTCATGTTCGTAGCTTCGAGAACACTGTCCAACCATCTTGTCCTCTGTCGTCCCCTTCTCCTAGTGCCCTCAATCTTTCCCAACATCAGGGTCTTTTCCAAGGATTCTTCTCTTCTCATGAGGTGGCCAAAGTATTGGAGCCTCAGCTTCACGATCTGTCCTTCCAGGGAGCACTCAGGGCTGATTTCCTTAAGAATGGATAGGTTTGATCTTCTAGCAGTCCATGGGACTCTCAAGAGTCTCCTCCAGCACCATAATTCAAAAGCATCAATTCTTCGACGATCAGCCTTCTTTATGGTCCAGCTCTCACTTCCATACATCACTAGTGGGAAAACCATAGCTTTAACTATACGGACCTTTGTCGGCAAAGTGATGTCTCTGCTTTTTAAGATGCTGTCTAGGTTTGTCATTGCTTTTCTCCCAAGAAGCAGGCGTCTTTTAATTTCGTGACTGCTGTCACCATCTGCAGTGATCAAGGAGCCCAAGAAAGTAAAATCTCTCACTGCCTCCATTTCTTCCCCTTCTATTTGCCAGGAGGTGATGGGACCAGTGGCCATGATCTTGGTTTTTTTGATGTTGAGTTTCAGACCATATTTTGCGCTCTCCTCTTTCACCCTCATTAAAAGGTTCTTTAATTCCTCCTCGCTTTCTGCCATCAAGGTTGTGTCATCTGCATATCTGAGGTTGTTGATATTTCTTCCGGCAATCTTAATTCCGGCTTGGGATTCATCTAGTCCAGCCTTTCGCATGATGAATTCTGCATATAAGTTAAATAAGCAGGGAGACAATATACAACCTTGTCGTACTCCTTTCCCAATTTTGAACCAATCAGTTGTTCCATATCCAGTTCTAACTGTAGCTTTTTGTCCCACATAGAGATTTCTCAGGAGACAGATGAGGTGATCAGGCACTCCCATTTCTTTAAGAACTTGCCATAGTTTGCTGTGGTCGACACAGTCAAAGGCTTTTGCATAGTCAATGAAGCAGAAGTAGACGTTTTTCTGGAACTCTCTAGCTTTCTCCATAATCCAGCGCATGTTTGCTATTTGGTCTCTGGTTCCTCTGCCCTTTCGAAATCCAGCTTGCACTTCTGGGAGTTCTCCGTCCACATACTGCCTAAGCCTGCCTTGTAGAATTTTAAGCATAACCTTGCTAGCGTGTGAAATGAGCGCAATTGTGCGGTAGTTGGAGCATTCTTTGGCACTGCCCTTCTTTGGAATTGGGATGTAGACTGATCTTCTCCAATCCTCTGGCCATTGCTGAGTTTTCCAAACTTGCTGGCATATTGGGTGTAGCACCTTAACAGCATCATCTTTTAAAATTTTAAATAGTTCAGCTGGAATATCATCACTTCCACTGGCCTTGTTATTAGCAATGCTTTCTAAGGCCCATTTGACTTCACTCTCCAAGATGTCTGGCTCAAGGTCAGCAACCACACTACCTGGGGTGTATGAGACCTCCATATCTTTCTGGTATAATTCCTCTGTGTATTCTTGCCACCTCTTCTTGATGTCTTCTGCTTCTGTTAGGTCCTTACCACTTTTGTCCTTGATTATGGTAATCTTTGTACGAAATGTTCCTTTCATATCTCCAATTTTCTTGAACAGATCTCTGGTTTTCCCCATTCTATTGTTTTCCTCTATTTCTTTGCATTGCTCATTTAAGAAGACCCTCTTGTCTCTCCTTGCTGTTTTTTGGAAGTCTGCATTCAGTTTCCTGTATCTTTCCCTATCTCCCTTGCATTTTGCTTGCCTCCTCTCCTCTGCTATTTGTAAGGCCTCGTTGGATAGCCATTTTGCTTTCTTGCATTTCCTTTTCCTTGGGATGGTTTTCGTTGCTGCCTCCTGTATAATGTTACGAGCCTCCATCCATAGTTCTTCAGGCACTCTGTCCACCAAATCTAAATCCTTAAACCTGTTCCTCACTTCCACTGTGTATTCATAAGGGATTTGATTCAGATTGTATCTTACTGGCCCAGTGGTTTTTCCTATTTTCTTCAGTTTAAGCTGGAATTTTGCTATAAGAAGCTGATGATCTGAGTTACAGTCAGCTCCAGGTCTTGTTTTTGCTGACTGTATAGAGCTTCTCCATCTTTGGCTGCAGAGAATATAATCAATCTGATTTCGATGCTGCCCATTTGGTGATATCCATGTGTAGAGTCGTCTCTTGTGTTGTTGGAAGAGAGTGTTTGTGATGACCAGCTTGTTCTCTTGACAGAACTCTATTAGCCTTTGCCCTGCTTCATTTTGAACTCCAAGGCCAAACTTGCCAGTTGTTCCTTTTATCTCTTGATTCCCTACTTTAGCATTCCAATCCCCTGTAATGAGAAGAACATCCTTCTTTGGTGTCATTTCTAGAAGTTGTTGTAGGTCTTCATAGAATTGGTCAATTTCACTTTCTTCAGCACCGGTAGTTGGTGCATAAACTTGGATTACTGTGATGTTAAAAGGTCTGCCTTGGATTCGTATCGAGATCATTCTGTCATTTTTGAGATTGCATCCCATTACAGCTTTTGCCACTCTTTTGTTGACTATGAGGGCCACTCCATTTCTGCTACAGGATTCTTGCCCACAGTAGTAGATATGATAGTCACCCGAACTGAATTCGCCCATTCCCTTCCATTTTAGTTCACTGATGCCCAGGATGTCGATATTTATTCTTGTCATCTCATTTTTGACCACATCCAGCTTACCTCCACTCATGGTTCTTACATTCCAGGTTCCTATGCAATATTTTTCTTTACAGCATCGGACTTTCCTTTCGCTTCCAGGCATATCCGCAACTTTTCCTTAGGATGTCCCTATTTTTATCAAAGAAATGTTGGAGGGTATGGTAAAGGTAAAGGTAAAGGGACCCCTGACCATTAGGTCCAGTCGTGACCGACTCTGGGGTTGCGCGCTCATCTCGCATTATTGGCCGAGGGAGCCGGCGTACAGCTTCCAGGTCATGTGGCCAGCATGACAAAGCCGCTTCTGGCAAACCAGAGCAGCACATGGAAACGCCGTTTACCTTCCCACTGCAGCAGTTCCTATTTATCTACTTGCATTTTGATGTGCTTTCGAACTGCTAGGTTGGCAGGAGCTGGGACCAAGCATGGGTGTAGACAGGGGGGGCAGGAGGGGGCAGCTGCCCCCCCTAGAAGCAAAAAATTATTGTATTTTACAGACCATAACCAGCACTTTGCCCCTCCAAAAACTGAAGTGGAAAGGGCTTTGCTTTAGCAAGAGCAGCTCTCCACTTGCTGGGGGGGGGGGCGGGAACACAGCTGTAACAAAAACACATCAAATAAATAAAGCAAAGTGGCTACCGGTACTTAAGCAGTTAAGACAAGGGAGCAGAATATCCCTTCAGGCAAGGTCCACCCTATTCACCCTATTGTTATTCAGTGGGAGTTGTTAATGGGCATTCAGGGATCGCATTAACAGTTCTATTGGCGATTTAATGAGGGTGCAGAGGATTCAATTTGACTAAGGTGGCCCTGCAAGGCTAAAAGGAAGTGAATAAGAAGGGGGGGGCTGTAGCTTTGATAGACACAGTGATGTTTATAAAAAGCAGTGGTGTTCCAGTCTGCCCCTCCTCCTGCATCTGTATACTGTAAATCAGGGGTGGCCACCTCCCAAGAGACTCTGATCTACTCACAGAGTTAAAAACTGGGAGTGATCTACCCCCTTTTGGGGGGTTCAGGTCAAAGCTGTTGAGTTTTTTTAAGGAAGGGAAGCCCTGTTTTGGGGGGTTTAGGTCAAACTTGTTGAGCTTCTTTTAGGAGGGAGGGAGGCCCATTTTTGTTTAGGGCTTCAGGTCATAGTTCAGCTTTTTTTAGGGAGGAGGAAAATTTTGGGTGAGCTTTTTTTTAGGGGTGCCAGTGATCTAGCAGTGATCTATCACAGACATCCAGTGATCTACTGGTAGATCACAATCTACCTGTTGGACGTGCCTGCTGTAAATCAAGCAGAGAGAAAGCTGCTTACAAGGCTCCTGTACAGGTGTATCTTCCTCTTGCTGCAGAGTTCTAGCATCACAGCGTCACCCAGAGGCACCCACAAATATGAGTTATCCCTCTCTCTATTTCTTCCTTCCTTTCCTCCCTCTTCCATCCTCAATAAAATACTGGGGGGGGGGCAGATAAGCCCCACATAGAAAGCCCATCAACATGGGGGGGGGGATGACTCTTTAAACAACAGTATTTACCAGTAATTTTTTTTCGGGGGGGGAGGCACCTAGGCCTCTAGGAGTTGGCTGCTATGCCTAGGACAATTCAAGAAAGCAGAATGATGCATATGCTATGGTAATATACCAATAGAATCATGGAATCATGGAAGGGACCATAAGGGTCATCTAGTCCAACCCCCTGCAATGCAGGAATTTTTCCCCAATGTGGGGCTTGAACCCACAACATGGTTGAAATATTATGCTGATATGCAGCAACGCCTCGGAGCCATCGAGACTGCGGCCCTGTCTTGCCTCGCCCTCGCCTGCCCTGCCACCCCCTATCCCCTGCCCGACCCTCCCGTCCTCTTGCTGCAGAGTTCCAGCTTCACAGCATCACCCAGAGGCACCCACAAATATGAGGTATCCCTCTCTCTATTATTCCTTCCTTCCCTCCCTCTTCCATCCTTAATAAAATACTGGGGGGGGGGCAGATAAGCCCCACATAGAAAGCCCATCAAAATTGGGGGGGTGTGACTCTTTCAAATACGGTATTTACCAGTGATGGGGGGGGGGGAGAGGCACCTAGGCCTCTAGGATTTGGCTGCTATGCCTAGGAGTAGGACAATTCAAGAAAGCAGAATGATGCATATGCTATGGTAATATATCAATGGAATCATAGAATTGTAGTCGGAAGGGACCACAAGGGTCATCTAGTCCAACCCCCTGCAATGCAGGAATTTTTTCCTAAGGTGGGGCTTGAACCCACAACATGGTTGAAATATTATGCTGATATGCAGCAACGCCTCGGAGCCGTCGTGACTGCGGCCGTGCCTTGCCTCGCCCTCGCCCACCCTGTCACCCCCTCTTGCCTGCCCGACCCTCCCGTCCTCTCCACCCAAGCAGGGTAGCCGCCGCCGTTGCCAGCCCCAGAAGCACAAGGTGGCCGCTGCCGCTGCTGCCGCCGCCACGATATCATCAGGCCAGCTGGCCCTGTAGCCCCGCCCACATTCCCACTTTGTGGCCCCGCCCCTGAATGACCATGGCTTGCCCCCCCCCCTAGTTTTGATCCTGGCTACGCCCCTGGGACCAAGCAACGGGAGCTCACCCCGTCACAGGGATTCGAACTGCCAACCTTCGGATCAGCAAGTCCTAGGCTCAGTGGCTTAACCCACAGCGCCAGGATGTCCCTATTTTTATTGGTTATGGAGTTCTGTGACCCCCGAGCCAAGGAGATAAGAAACTATACAACCTATAGAAAACAACTAAAGGCAGCCCTGTATAGGGAAGTTTTTTTAGGTTCAATGTTTCATTATGTTTTTATATATGTTGGAAGCTGCCCAGAGTGGCTGGGGCAACCCAGTAACCCAGTCAGATGGGCGAGGAATAATAATAATAATAATAATAATAATAATAATAATAATAATAATAATAATAATAGGCTGCCGTGCGAGTGGCACCCCAAGTGTCACCCCCCTCCAGGGTGGCACCTAGGGTGGCCCACCCCCATCACCCCCCTTGCTACGCCCCTGACTGGAGTGGCTTCCCGATTCCTGCTCCAGGTGGATCACGTTTAGTCAAAACTCTCCACTATGACCTGTCCATCTTGGGTGGCCCTGCACGGCATAGCTCATAGCTTCTCTGAGTTATTTAAGCCCCTTCACCAAGACAAGGCAGTGATCCATGAAGGATATAAGGCAGTGATCCATGAAGGAGATTTTACTTTCTTGGGCTCCTTGATCACTGCAGAAGGTGACAGCAGTCACGAAATTAAAAGACGCCTGCTTCTTGGGTGAAAAGCAATGACAAACCTAGACAGCATCTTAAAAAGCAGAGACATCACCTTGCCGACAAAGGTGCGTATAGTTAAAGCTATGGTTTTCCCAGTAGTGATGTATGGAAGTGAGAGCTGGACCATAAAGAAGGCTGATCGCCGAAGAATTGATGCTTTTGAATTATGGTGCTGGAGGAGACTCTTGAGAGTCCCAAGGAAATCAGCCTTGAGTGCTCACTGGAAGGACAGAAGTTGAGGCTCCAATACTTTGGCCACCTCATGAGAAGAGAAGACTCCCTGTAAAAGACCCTGATACTGGGAAAGATTAAGGGCACAAGGAGAAGGGGACAACAGAGGATGAGATGGTTGGACAGTGTTCTTGAAGCTACCAACATGAGTTTGACCAAACTGCAGGAGGCAGAAGACAGGAGTGCCTGGTGTGCTCTGGTCCATGGGGTCACGAAGAGTCGGACATGACTAAACGACTAAACAACAACAACATGCTCCCTGGCATCTCCAGGTATGGATGGGAATATCCCCTGTCAGAAAGTTTGGAGAGCTGCTGCCAGGCTGTGTGGACAATATGGGGCTAGACAGCCTGACATTGCCTAAGGCAGCTTCCTATGTGACTAAATATCATTTTTCTCCCTTTGAAAAAAACATTGAGCACTCTACCCAGCTGACCTTTTTATCCCACATATCACAGTCCTGTGTGTACTGATGTATAGAAGGCCAAGGATCAGCAAAGACTTGAAAGTGGGTAAGCAGTGGGCTTATTTATTCTTCCCTCTTTTCTCTGGAGATGGATTTCAAAAGTGGGAAATAGAACCACGGCATTCACATCTAGCCCAGTGAACAGACAGATGTTCCTCCTGTAGTAAAAATAAGCAGCAACCGCCTGGTGAATGTTAGTCTGCAATGAGATACATTTATAGATCAGATGTGCTTCGATGAGCAAGAATAAAGAATAGGGGCTTAAACGCTTGTATTTTGTGAAACAGTTGTGACTGTGAACAAGAGTGAATCTAGTGCAGCCTTCAGAATTAAACTCTGGATATCTTCCAGCAAGCATAATTTCTTGGGTGTTTCTCACACTTTCTCTTCCTTAAAGATTTCCCTTAGCAGTGCTGCCTGCAAAATAAAAATAAAAATTCTACAGTTGTATATAGACTGACAAACAGGCACAGAAAATGCACAAAGCCTTGAGAATATATGCTGATGAATCAGTCTAATTCATTCTCCAAATATAAAGGGAAGATCTAATTTGCAATAGAAAAAGGTCAACAAACCCGGAGAAGATCTACTGAACTCTTAAAGGCTTTTAGGATAAACTGAGTCTGTCCAGCAATTTTGAATCCACTTGACTCTTATTACCCCCCCCACCAACCAGATGCACTCAATGGACCCCTCAAAAACAGTCCTTCCAAATCTGATAAACAAATCCAGCTATTTCAAAGACGTCCAGCAACACTATCAAAATCTTCTTGTCCCTCAGCTTCAAATTGTGTAACATGGAAGTGTAGCTTTCTCAAACAAAATCCATATTTATATGAATCTTGATACCTCTACAAGAAAATAAGGACATTTTTGAATGTCTTATTTTCTTCTATGTATGTCTGGCACCTGACAGACATATGTCAGTTCAAATAAGCAACCAACCGTACCAAGTCTACAATTCTGTTTTGCTGCTCACTTTGAATGTGTGAGGTCAAAAAAAGCACCATTATTTGATGGAGTATATTTGTAACCAGTTAAGCTAAGACTCATGCAAACAACACGCAACAGTATCAACTTTATATAGAAAAAAAAAATTGCCACTGGGGTAAGTAGTACAGTATATCCAGTCCTAAGAAAAAGACGGCGTAAGTTTTTGTTTTTATATAAGCTTCTGGTATGGGAAGCTGCACAAATGGCAGTAAGATCACGCTCTGTTTTGTCTTGTTGCTGCAGACAGCTCTTGTGTGGTAGAATTGCCACCTGGACAGTGGGAATTACTGTTGGGAAATGTATATTTATTTGCATTCTGCCTCAAGTTTCCTCCTTGTCAGGAACAGTGCATAATATGTTTGTAAAACTGGGAATTGCTACAGACTCAGCCTGGAACACAAAAGACTTCACATGAAGCAAAGGCTTACTCTCCAGCAGCCCTGATCTCCTCAAGGAGGGCTCTGATTTTCACAGCACTGCTCCAGGCTCTGAGAATTTTAAAGAAGCAACCTTGGGATGAAATGCCTTCATTTAAAGAGCACATATAGCCTGATTTTTTAAAAAGCAATAGGTAGTTGGTTTTGTGGTGGCACACCTACCCCATAAATTGGGTTAAAACTGAAGCATTGAGAACAGACACATGAAAAGCTGTCTGCCCAAAGTTGTATGTCAACCTCTGAATTTTTTTTTTAACCTCATGGAGATGCAAATGACAAAGAAGAGCTGGGCCTCTGGGCCTGCCATGGCCTGTTTTAAATGCCCCGGGAGTGAACCTGAGGGAAGCCTGATTGTTTCCTCAAGCTCGACCCTGGAAAGCCCAGTCCAGCCATGCCAGCCTGCCATTAGCCAATTTGACAGGCTGACACAGAACAGGATTTTCCGTGAGCTGAAGCTCGCCCTCTGGCAGGGATCAGACCCTGACGCCCAACCCTGCATTGTCGGCGGGAGGCGAGGCACTGGCCATCCCTCAAAATCGCTGCACCCCTAAAAGGGGATAAGCAGAAATCTATAACTTGCAGTCACATAACCAGCTGCTCTGCATAAGCCAGTATGCTGAACTCTGGTTCAGTGAGAATTCACGCTTCTGGATAAGAGTTGCTTTGCCCCTCCCTGATCCTTCCCATGACAGTGCTAAACTAAGTCAAAGCTTGGCTTAGCATGTCATCCAAACTAGGAATTGTGCTTAGTGAGGAGAGGCTTAATCACAAGTATGGGTTTGCTTAAGATACTAAGGCAAGCCTTAGCTTAGCTCAATAAAGCTGGTCAGTAAAAAGTGTTCCTCCCAAAAGGGGGAGGGTGTCGCCAAGCAGCCTAATGAAGACTGAGCATGCTCAGTTGCTTCAGAATACTGACTGGAAAATGGTGGGCAGAAAATGGTGGTGAGAGCAATGGAATGGAGTATTCTGCAAATGGTGTTAGAATGTTAAATAGGTGAACTCCACACTGCAATATCTTGTTGTAGGTTTCACTTGTGTGGTATAACACCCACAAGTAAGGATGTTGGATAAATTATCCAAATTCACATTTATGCAAAAATTCAGGGTATTTTGGAACAAAACCCACTTCCAATCTTATAACCTCTACATAAACAGGTCTCTGTGGTGCAATGGGTCAGCGCGTCCAGCTCTTAACCAGAAAGTTGGTGGTTCAAGCCCCTCCAGGGACAGCTGTGGGCAGGATTCCTGCATTGCAGGGGTTAGACTAGATGACTCTCAGTGTCTCTTCCAACTCTACAATTCTATGATTCTGTGAAATTTACAAGTGGTTCTTTAAATATATTTTTAAGAAGGTAGGAAGCCTGCCTGAAATGTGTGGAGAGTTGGGAAGTCGTTGACCAAATTACACTACAAAGCAGAGATAAGTACACCTGGAGACTCCAATGAAAAGAAGAAATTTTGCTGGAAGGGTGAAAAAAACCTAGACTCTCCTTGCTTTGGGGTACATCTCTGTCTATTCCCAGGCCTAACATTCTTCACTGCAAATGACATTTTGCTCAACAGAAACTAGGAAAGGATGGAAATATCATAACGGTTTAGTTCTTCTGCTGGTTTCTTGCCTTTTGTACAATACTGGCTTTGCAGATGGAAAATAGCATCAGAAATTTATTTTGACTTGAAACTGCTTCTGCTTTTTAATAACTTGAATTGTTCTAGTAGTTTTTTATTTAAAAAACCAGCATAATTATTTTCTTTGATCATTCTAATTGCAACTGTCTGCTTCTGAAATTTTGTTTTTCAACAATCATCTGTAATGAATGAAGGACACTGGCAAATAGCTGCTGGGAGCAGAGGAGTTGGAACGTTTGGCCCGTCTCAGAATTGCAGCATAGCTTGAATTTTAAATAATTGCAGACCCCTGCATAACAGAGGAAATCCAAAATTGCTGAATCCCAGGAGCTGTGCTACCTGGCACAACATGTACCCCCAATAATGTAATTAACTATAATCATTAATTAACTGCTGCAGATAATGTTTTCTATTACCCTACGACTTTCACTTTGTTTTTCATGCTCTATGTTGCCTGCTCATCTTGGGATTCTTGTATCCTCTACACAATAGCCCAGTCCAGACATTTATTAATCCAGCAAGAGTCTTTCATTGTATAGAAAACATCTCATAGGACTTGAATACATGATCCATAAAGACTTCCCACTTTTTTTTTTTGAGGGAAACATATTTTGCAAACTAGACATCTATGTGATTGGTCACCCATGGTTCACCTTGACAGTTGTAAATAGTGGCTTTGTTGTTTGAGCCATTGAAGGAGCCACAATAAGAACGTTCTCCATTGCCTAATTAAATGCAAAAGTAGTTTCTCAACCTCTCCCTTTGGGTATAACTTATATTAATCGCCTTTACAAATTGGCTTGTGTCTTTGATTAGTTTTTAGTCAATAGCATTTAATAGGAAATATTGGTTCAAAGCAAATGAATTTTTTTTTTTTGCAGCAACCTTTTAGGGTTGCCCTTGCTTGTAATGTAATCCCTCTGAGTAAGCTTTATGAAGGCAAATGCAATTAAATCCTGCATTTTTGATTTTACAAAGTTGTGGGCTAGTTTGTATTTGTATTTAGCATACGGAAGGTCCCTGTGTTCCTGTGTTCCTGTGTATGTTCCACATGGCTTTCAAGGAGAATAAGGGGTTAACAATTAACGTTTCATGTACCTATGGAAGCAGTAGCTTTGGAAATCTGCTGTGCTGAACATTCCCCAGCCCTGGCTGCACTGCAGCCTGATAACAATTCCATGCTGTTGGAGGGCTCTGGGTGAAATTGTACCTGATTCATAAATTGTCCATGCATTGCGGGTGACACAAATGTATATTCCAAACCAGGTACATTTGAGATTGAATACCATCATTTATTAAAGTGTGTGCAGTATTGTGAAATACAGCAAACTGGCTCATTTCTGCTACTGGCATTTCATGCCTTGTGGATTGGTTCTGGTGACACACTGAAAGCTAAGAAGCAGAGAAACTGCACACCGAGGTCTATCTTCACAATGAGCGTATCATGGGAGCAACAATTTTTATCTTTTTGTGGGAAAGGAGCCCATTTTTCCTCACATCAGTTTTCATTCTGGTACACCAATTTTAGGAACGGGTTTTTTCATTTATGTTGCCTGCTGCAGTAGTATCCAAAGAACCAACCCTAAGGCACATTTATTTAATGTATTACGTTTTTATCCAGCCTTCCTTGCACCATGTAGGCAAGGCAGTGTGCACTCACTTTATTTACTACTAGTTGACCCTCCCACGCGTTGCTGTGGGTTATCCCTGTGGGTGTCCCCACCCTGTGATGACCCATGACACAGTGCTGTGCCTGACTCAGGGTCCTTGTTTCCCAGGAAAGGGGGAGGATTGCCCATCTCCCTCTGGACTATGTCCCCCCCCCCCTGTGGTTGTGTCTCATCCCTGTGATTACTCCCATCCTGTAGCGACCCATGAGGTGTTCTGTCCCCCTCCCCCCACTCTGTGGCTCCCCCCACCCTACGTCAGCCCATGACATATTTGGACCCCTCCCCCCACCCCCCACCCAGGACTCCACTCAGGAGAGAATTTAAAGGGCTGTAGAGCTGAAGCCTAGTCTGTAGGCTGTAAAGTAGAGGCGAGGCCTAGTCTGTGAAGTAGAGTTGAGGCCTAGTCTGTAGGCTGTAAATTAGAGCCAAGGCCTAGTCTGTGGGCTGTAAAGTAGCACCAGGAAATCATTAAATATCTCAATACTAACCAGAAATGGTGGAAGAGAGTGGGAAGGTCCTCGTGTCTCACGAGGAGACTCTCTCCAGAGTCTGAAGTCCATAAAAAAAAGACTCCAAGGGCTCCAAAATGGCGCATAGGAGCTCTTAATGCTGCCATGCTACCCCACTCAACAGCTGTTGGGCAGGAAGCTATAATTTCCACAGGCTCCCCACTTACACACATTTCACTTATGCATATGGGAGCCCAGAAAGTAACCCCCTCATAAGTGGGGAGTCATCTGTGTATATCTATCTATCTATCATCTATTTATCTGCTGGCAACATTAAGGGAAAATATAGGGAGCTGCTGGCTCAATATTGTCTTTTTTTTTTAAGTTGTAAAAAACATCTTTATTAGGTTTCATAAAACATAACAATTTAAAATCATAAAGTCGTAATATTGAATATGAATCTTATAATACTATATACACATATTCCTAATCAAGAAAAGAATAAACAGGAAAAAAAAGGAAGGATAAAAGAATTACCTTCCGAGTCATTTCCCACCGCTTACCTTCTGAATATATTTTAAAATTGCGTTACTTTCATTTGTTATATCTGTCTCAATTTTGGTTAATTTTTATTTTATCATATTGTTGTTTTCCAAATTCTAATTTTCCTCGTGACTATCTAATTTAAACAGATCATCAACTCTGTTTTAACACCAATTCTTTTAAAATATTCCTCTACCACTCCCCATTCCAATTTAGATTTCTGTTTAGAAGTATTCTGAATTGCTGCTGTCATTCTCTCTAGATTCATGAATTCAATTAATTTTAATTGCCATTCTTGGATTGTGGGTAGATCTTCTTTCCTCCATTTCCGAGCAATCACTAATCTTGCTGCTACACTCGCATACAAGAATATGTTTCTCTTATTCTCAGGAATATTATCTGGGATAATGCTCAGTAATAAATACTCTGGTTTTTTTCTAAAAGCCAACCTCAGCATTTTTTTCATTTCTTCATAGATTTCGTCCCACCATTTACGTATTTTTCCACAGGTCCACCAACAATGGAAAAAATTTCCTCCTTTTTCCCCACATTTCCAGCAGTTATCTAAATCATTCCTATAAATTTTGGCTAATTTACTGGGGGTCAGATGCCATCTATATACGAGTTTTAATATGTTTTCTTTTATATTCGTACTAGCCGTGAATCGCATTGAAACTTTCCATATACTCTCCCATTGTGCCGCATAGATCGGCCTCCCTAAATCTTGTGCCCACTTCGTCATTACCTCTTTAACTACTTCATCTTTTAGCTCCCATTCTAACAAAAATTTATATATTTTTGATCATGGCTTCTCCTTATTTTCTATTAGTAATTCTTGTAATTTTGACTTTCCCATTGTAAATCCTATTTTTTTATGTTCTTGAAAAAGGCTTTGAATCTGCATGTACTGCAACCAACTGTTGCAGTACTGCTTTATCTCTTCATATGGTTTTAGTTTCCATTGTCCCTCTTCACTCACCAAAACCTCTTGATACGTCAACCATCTTCCTTTTTTCCACCTTCTCCCTAGGGCTGTCATCTCGAAAGGTGAGGCCCACCATGGTATCTTCGGTTCCATTAAATTTTTGAATTCTTTCCAAATCTTGAATACTGATTTTTTAATCACATGATTGCTAAATTGTTTATTTTTCCCTTTCTCTATTTCTAATAAATATGTATGCCAACCCCCAACGTTTCTAAATCCTTCCACCTCTAATAACTCTTCATCTTCTAATATTAGCCAATCTTTGAGCCAGCACATACACGACGATGCGTAATAGAGTCTCAAATCTGGGACCCCCCACCCCCCTCTATCTTTAACATCCATGAGTAGTTTGTACTGGATCCTTGGTTTCTTGTCCAACCATATAAACTTACTTAAATCTCTCCTCCATTCTTCAAAAATCTTCCTTTCCCCTAATATAGGTAACATTTGGAATAAAAATAGGATTTTTGGTAAAATTGCCATCTTTATTGTTGCTATCCTACCTGAGAAGGAGAGATTTAAACCCCTCCATCTCGCCAAATCTTTCTTTATCTCCCTCCATAATTTTCCATAATTATTCTCATATAAATCTATATTATTAATACTGATTGTAATACCCAAATATTTAAATTTATTCACAATTTCCCAATTTGAAATTTGTTGTAATTTGCTCTGGTTTCTCTTCAGATCGTATAAATCTTTCGCCTGGCTCAATATTGTCTACACAGACTGGCAGCAGCTCTCTGGGGTTTTCGGTAGGATTATCTCTTGGCCCTTCTGCATGCAAAGCACATGCTCTACCACTGAGCTTTGGCCCTTCTGTGACTAATCCCTCTCCACCCGATATGGAAGCCATTGTATTATGGCGCTACTATATTGTCGTGGTGAACAGCGCAAAATCAATACTAAAACTACATCCATAAAACAAGGACAAATTAATGGAACAGATCAATATATCAGCATAGCTTCCTCAGGAAAGTCCTGGTTTTAATGTCATTTAGATTGGTTTCGTTCTCTCCTCCTGCCCACTCCCACCCACAAGATAAGTAGTGATTCTCTTGATTTCTAACCAAGACAAAATGGGAGCAGGAGTCTGAGTTTTTAGGCTTGGCAACTGCCCCCTCCATCTATAAAAATCAAAAGCTGAATGTGTGTTATTTCTGAGAAAAGATGAAGGCATCGCTCATCTCTGTAGTGAAGGAAAATACTGAAAGTTCTGCAAGGCTGAAGGAAACTTTGGTAAAGGCTGAATTTAAAAAAAGAAACCCCCTAGAGACAATAAACTATTTTTCCAATTAGCTCTTTGCCTCGTACTTGTCCTAATTCTGAGCTGGGAATGAGCACCAGAGGAATACTCCTTGTGTAAAGGTCAAGAGGACCCAATGTGCCAAAATGGATTCTGAAACTCAGAGGAGGAAAAATGCCTAGAGGTGACTCAGGCATTTTGCTACAGCCATAATCTCCACAATGACCCAGACGTGCTAGAGGTGCTGCTGGCAGCATTCCCCCCCCCTAAAAAAACAGCTAGCAACTCTGTCCTTCACATTCTCTCTCTCAGTAATGAGTAGCTCTGAACTGGACTGCATCAACTATCATGGGATAATGAAATGACGCCAACTTTCTGAAGTTCCTTTCCTGCAATGCTGATAGACATGTGGTCAAACTAGAGGTGAAGTGGGAGAGCTATGAGTAGCAGGTGGTGAAGTGACAGAGGCACCATCCTGGCATTGGTGGCATGGCTACTTGCTTAGATAGAATGGGGGTGAGGTCAGAACACAGAGCATTCTCACTAGATGGATCTCTCTCTCTCTCTCTCTCTCTCTCTCTCTCTCTCTCTCTCTCTCTCTCTCTCTCTCTCTCTCTCTCTGTGTGTGTGTGTGTGTGTGTGTGTGTGTATGCATGTAAAAGTAAAATGGACATTTGTTTCTGTACCCAACTTTTCCTCTGGCCCGGCATGTGACCCTCAGAAGTTGCCCAGAAGAAAATGCAACCCTTGGGCTGACTATGATCCCCCACTCCTTAAATACTGTAACTGGATGAGAGTAGCTACTGAATAATGAAAACATCATTATGAATAGATAGCTATAGATTTAATTTCTATTTAATTTATCCATAAATAGAAACAATTTGTTCTGTTCTTTCTTGTTGTGTTTTTGACTGGTTTAAAATGACTGCCAGAGGAGCTTCTTCTTCTTCTTCTTCTTCTTCTTCTTCTTCTTCTTCTTCTTCTTCTTCTTCTTCTTCTTCTTCTTCTTCTTCTTCACAAAACCATTGAAAGGTTTGAAAACCAGGATGTAGCCGATGTTTGGTTCATCTCTGCAGCATCCAGCACTTCTATCTTGTTTCTGAAGGGATCTGCCTGCCTGCCTGCGGGTGCCCTAGCCTTCTTCGGCTTCTTTCTCTGGTGTATCCCCAGGGTGCTCTTCACTAGAAAGAAAATCCACAACAAAGTAGTTCAGAAGCTGACGGGTGGGTTGCCTCTGCCCCAGTGACCCCGTTTCTGATTTCCATCTCCTCTCCTCTCTTCCCTGTTGTTCTTGTTGCTTCAGCTGCTGCTGACTTTCGTCTTGCAGAATCCACCGTCTTCAACCAGGGCCTGAATACCATTTCCCTCCGGGGCTGATGTCAGCATTCCTGCAGTCGGCATGCAGAGTCTTGCTAAGTAGTACTTAAAGTGTGTGTGTAGATACTGTATCTTCCTTTGGCTGTTTTTGGTCCTAAGGACAGTCCTCTGTTTTTGTCAGAAGAAGGATTCACTTTAATGTCATCCCTGCAAGTGCATTGATTGATGTTTCCTTAAACACATATATACCATTTGTAGTTGCTGCCACCTAAGTAGTAGCAGCCGGGCTAGCCTGATTTTTTTTGTGAGCGTGATTTTCAATGCACATTATTCTGCATTCATTTTCTTTCACCCTAGTTCCAAAATCCTCCCTTTTGAAGAATTATTCTGCTGGTGAGATGAGCAGTGTGCTTTCCACTGACTCCAGAACTATTAGTTCACACTGCTGAATTTTTCCATGTGATTTACATGGGTGCAAAGATGCATGGAAAAAGTGTAGTGTGAACTGATTGGTACACGGTGAGCTACCGTGCATGTCTGTGGCCAGGCAGCATTTTCCGCTAGCAGCCGCAATCACCAAGACTGCTGTAGGCTGAGGGTGTATATTGGCAACCAATTTGCAACAGGCAGTTGTACCTACAAACATAGCCACATGTAGAAATTTAATGGTGCCAGCTAGGAATGGTTGGACGTGTTGCATCTCCCCTCCTCCACAGATTTACCTTGGAATTTAGCTGGGGGCAGGCAGAGGCAGAGAGAAATAGACTCATTTCTTAAATCAGTCCCAGGAAGCTCCCCTCCCTTGTCTTTCACAAACAAAAGCGTTCTCCTAGAAACGACTAAAGCCTCCTTAGGAAGCTTCTCCTACACTTTGCCGTTCTTTCGTTTAGCAGCCGTAATTATCAAATAACTGGATAGGAAATGACACCTGAAGCAACAGTTCATTGCAACCTGTGATTTATTGTCACAATCCTCAGGTGCCTACAGTGTGTTTTTACAGGAAAAGTCAATGCTATAAAATGCCGTTTTAGAATTTGCTGAGCAGAGAAGAGTTATATTTGTGTGTGCGTGCTTGTGCGTACTAGATTGTTGCATTCTGACAATAAGTAATTCCTGGTTGCAGATTTGATTGGGTAGCATTCTTAAATCACAATTTATTTTCTAGATAAGCACTGTTTACATTAATCAGAGCACACTATTTACCTAGAAGGCTGTAACTCTGGTGTGTGATGTGAGGGTGCTTTTTGCCCTGGGGAATAAGAGTTCTCAAATAGCAATGCAACGTGAGCTGGCGTAATAGAGAGTTCCTGTGCTATACAAATCAACGGCTATTATTCAATCAAGTTAATAAACCTCATTCGCTGATTGGAGAGCTGTCATCCGGAGATACTGATATTGAATGAATGGGATAATTTATACTTCCTTCAGGAAGACAGAAAAAGGAAATAACATCCTTTCAAAACTGAATCACAAATTTCACTTCCCCCTGAGAAAACCCAGTGCAATCATCATTATTTTTTCATTTCATTGTCTAAAGTGTTTCCCACCAATCTAGGGGAGAGTCCAGATAGTCATATCAAGGCCTTCTGGGGCAAGAGTTAACCCAAGGGAGTACTGACAGAGGCATACTGTCAAGGAGGTGTGTAGGAGAAAATATGGCTTACAAAATAAGGCCATACAATATAAGACTGTGTTCCATTTGCCTCAAGAAGAACACCATGTCACAGCATCCTTCTAATCATCTGCAGTGCTTTTCTTCTGGTGGTACTCAATGGTACACAGTGCCAGAACCATTTCCGCCTCTCAAATCTTGCAGTACTGTAATGTAAATGGAGGTTGAGGAGAGCAACCGTGACTTAATGGGGGATTGTGAAAAGCAGGAGGCTGAGGCAGAGACAGCTAGGAAATGGAGGTCCTTCTTTGGGGCTGTAATTGCTCTCAGTCAAGAGGTTGCACTGTTCCCCTTTGACTGCCCTGCAATGCATGCTCTCGCCCTGGGTATGCTGTTGCCATGTAGCTGGCTCGCTGCACCATGAGGTGTGAGCCGAGAGTGAGCACCACTTCCCTTTCATCTGTGCTTCCTCTTTCCATGTCTGTTGGGCAGGGGTGGGGCAAGGGAGGCAGGGAGAGAGAGAGAGAGAGAGAGAGAGAGAGAGAGAGAGAGAGAGAGAGAAGAGAGAAGGGGCAGGAGGCAGCAGCCTCTGCTGCTAGGGCTGCCATCCTCCATTATGTGGATGGGGCAAGCCATAGAGGCGAGTGCAGATGTTGCGGCTGGTGGCAGGGGGGAGAAGAAGAGGAGAGTGTGAAGGGCAGATGGAGCAATGTATGGGGGAGAAGCACATCTTGAAATCAGCATCTGCATATTTCATGCAAATACATTTCTTTTTCTTTTTTCTGGTGGTGCCTTTCCTCTCTTTTGGTGCTGTGTAACTGGCCGTCCTCACTGCAACAAGGGGTGTAGGAAATGTAAAGGTAGGATGAATCCACAACGTTCTTCTCCATCTCTTCATTGTCTCAATTTTAATGAGAGCCGGACAAAAGAAATGTGATTGTTCATGTAAACGTAGGAGCCACGCTTGTAAAGATGCCCAATAGCTCCTGCAAATACTGTCAGGATGGCTCAAAGTTCATTCATAAGGACAACACAGCCTCACAAAAGAATCGTTCGCTCAGCTGCTCCTTGAGTTGACCTTGCGGGCAGGCTTCTTTCTCTTGTGTGTGTGTGTGTGGCTTGCGGCTTCTGCTAGAACACTTTAAAGTCTGACTCTTTACCTTGACATCCAATTCCCACTGGAAACAAGATCTGGGTTTCTCTTACTGATCTAAGCTGGAGAGATCATTGTAGTGGGAGGGCAAGGTGCTGAGAGAAGGTCAACCCTGCAAGGAGAGAAAGGAATAGATCCACTGATTGAGAAAGCAAATAAAATACTTTTTGTGCACCGTTTGCTGTATAGTTTGTGTGTGTGTGTTTAAAACTATATGTACTGTAGTGGGGATTATGGCAGGCAATCACACGAGCACTTTAGTCAAAGCATTTTTCCCCCTGGCCACCAAAGTATGTCTTTCATTATTAAAGGAGAGGAATGTTCAGTGCACTTAGAGGACATCAGGGTAGTTCAGTGCATGTCAGCACTTGCAGCTTACTATAATGAAATACTTTCTTATAGGCTGTGGTGTAATCTCCGAAAGGATATTTTGATTGTTCCTTTCATAATGTTATTGAAGGCATTTCAGTTTGGGCAATTAAAATGATAGATGGAAAGTGCACAATCAGATTCACCATTTTTTACTTTCCTTTTGCACAAACGAGGTCAGTTTGCTAAGTGCTTTCTGTCCTTTCACCGGTTTACTATGTTGCTTTCTCCCCTATTGTCTATTACAAAATAAATCCTGTCTCAGCTGCATCTTTTTTCCACCAGCAAAATGCAACATTGGCTATTGTGAAACCCAATCAACCCAGCGGCTGCTATCTAAGCCTTGTGCGCACCTGTGAACATCTTATATCTCATGCATTCCAGCATGTGGAGCACCTTGTGTCTAAGGAACTGTGCTGGGATCAATATTTATGATACTATTTTGCTACTATTTATCTTATAGTCTGGGGCTGTAGTCATATGACCCTTAGGAGGTTCCATTTATTATAATGGGCTGGAGCACAATTTTATTTCTAGTTCTCTCAGTTTATGTCCCATGTTATTCCTGCAATAAACATTGTTTGGTTAGCCGGCTTATAAAGTGAGTATGAGTTTTATTTATATATAAAAATATGTTCCTAGATAAAAGGATCATTATGGTGAACATAATATGGTAATGTCAAAGCCTTAAAATACTACGGTTGCAGTAGTAATAAGAGTAAGCAAGGCATTGGGGGTCTCTGAGCCTATACAGCGGGAATCTCTAGGTGTTGTTGGACTACAACTCCCATCACTCCTGACCATTGACAAGGCTGGCTGATGAGAGCTGGAATCCAGCAACATCTGGAGGGTACCACATTTATTATTTTCATAATTGATCATTGATTGTTTCCACAATTCATAATTCACAATTTGTTTATTTCATATACATGAAATAATAGCTTACTTTGATTATTCATTTCATTCTAGTTTTTGTGGAAGAATGGGAAAACCTATTTTTCTCAGTATGTTAACATCGAGCTATCATATGAGAAGTATGGATGCTTGGTTCTTAATTCCCAAATTCTCAGTTGTGAGCTTTGATAATTAAAACAACCCCACAGACTAAATAGAATCTCTCTACTGAAGCGATAGCCTTGACCATGGCTATTTTAAGGAGGGGGGAATCACACTTTTACAGTACAGATAATAATCCCCTTTCATGGATGTGATAGATTTGTGTTATCATGAAAGAAATGCTTCAATGTTACATTTGTTCACATTTAGACATGGGATCAGAATCCAATGTCATTTGTCACACTCTGCTGTGGCCTGAATGGCACACTAAGATGGCAGTGAAAAGTGATTTCTTGGCTTAAAAAAAAGCCGTTGTCAACATGACAGAGCAATTGGAAGGCAAGGCAAGACTTCTGTTGTTGTTGTTTAGTCGTTTAGTCGTGTCCGACTCTTCGTGACCCCATGGACCATAGCACGCCAGGCACTCCTGTCTTCCACTGCCTCCCGCAGTTTGGTCAAACTCATGTTCGTAGCTTCGAGAACACTGTCCAGCCATCTTGTCCTCTGTCGTCCCCTTCTCCTAGTGCCCTCAATCTTTCCCAACATCAGGGTCTTTTCCAAGGATTCTTCTCTTCTCATGAGGTGGCCAAAGTATTGGAGCCTCAGCTTCACGATCTGTCCTTCCAGGGAGCACTCAGGGCTGATTTCCTTAAGAATGGATAGGTTTGATCTTCTAGCAGTCCATGGGACTCTCAAGAGTCTCCTCCAGCACCATAATTCAAAAGCATCAATTCTTCGGCGATCAGCCTTCTTTATGGTCCAGCTCTCACTTCCATACATCACTACTGGGAAAACCATAGCTTTAACTATACGGACCTTTGTCGGCAAGGTGATGTCTCTGCTTTTTATGATGCTGTCTAGGTTTGTCATTGCTTTTCTCCCAAGAAGCAGGCGTCTTTTAATTTCGTGACTGCTGTCACCATCTGCAGTGATCAAGGAGCCCAAGAAGGTAAAATCTCTCACTGCCTCCATTTCTTCCCCTTCTATTTGCCAGGAGGTGATGGGACCAGTGGCCATGATCTTGGTTTTTTTGATGTTGAGCTTCAGACCATAATTTGCGCTCTCCTCTTTCACCCTCATTAAAAGGTTCTTTAATTCCTCCTCGCTTTCTGCCATCAAGGTTGTGTCATCTGCATATCTGAGGTTGTTGATATTTCTTACGGCAATCTTAATTCCGGCTTGGGATTCATCTAGTCCAGCCTTTCGCATGATGAATTCTGCATATAAGTTAAATAAGCAGGGAGACAATATACAACCTTGTCGTACTCCTTTCCCAATTTTGAACCACTCAGTTGTTCCATATCCAGTTCTAACTGTAGCTTCTTGTCCCACATAGAGATTTCTCAGGAGACAGATGAGGTGATTAGGCACTCCCATTTCTTTAAGAACTTGCCATAGTTTGCTGTGGTCGACACAGTCAAAGGCTTTTGCATAGTCAATGAAGCAGAAGTAGACGTTTTTCTGGAACTCTCTAGCTTTCTCCATAATCCAGCACATGTTTGCTATTTGGTCTCTGGTTCCTCTGCCCTTTTGAAATCCAGCTTGCACTTCTGGGAGTTCTCGGTCCACATACTGCCTAAGCCTGCCTTGTAGAATTTTAAGCATAACCTTACTAGCATGTGAAATGAGCGCAATTGTGCGGTAGTTGGAGCATTCTTTGGCACTACCCTTCTTTGGAATTGGGATGTAGACTGATCTTCTCCAATCCTCTGGCCATTGCTGAGTTTTCCAAACTTGCTGGCATATTGGGTGTAGCACCTTAACAGCATCATCTTTTAAAATTTTAAATAGTTCAGCTGGAATATCATCACTTCCACTGGCCTTGTTATTAGCAGTGCTTTCTAAGGCCCATTTGACTTCACTCTCCAAGATGTCTGGCTCAAGGTCAGCAAGGCAAGACTTCTAGCGTACTGTATTAGGGATATTGGCAATAATTGGTCACGCCAACATGAAAATATTGTGCTGGACTGAATACTTTAAATTCTCTCCTCAGAAGATTTGAAGATGTGACCTGCTCCCTTAAGAAATTAAAAATGATAGCTGTTATAATCTTGGATATTTTTTTTTTGTTCTTCAGCATTAATGCATTAAGGCAGTTGTGAGGAAGTCCACAAAGAATGGGCAAGTTGAACGCCTCTCATAACTTCATAACTTGGGTGCAATGACTGAGAAGGCACTCTACATGGTCCCAAACAGATGGAGAACAGAAATGGGTGGAAAGAGGGTATCTGCCAATGACCTTCCTAAGTGAGAGAGTTCATGCAGGAGAAGGCAGTCCTTCAGATAATGCCAGAAGAGACCTTCAGAGCTGTGCATGATGAAGTCCCATTAGTAGGCTTCTCTTCAAAAAATATTGTGGGCAGAACCCACAATATCTTGTTGTACAATGATCTTGTGCAATTAACAACAAAAGTCTGGCCTCCCTTGCAATATAAGGCATGCTCCACATGAAGGTCGTTACCAATTATAAGGGCAATTCAGCTGAGGGTCCTAAAGGAGATTCAAAACCTTCATGTGAAAAAAAAACCACAACAGCTCAGAAATGCTGTGCCTGCTGCTGCTGCTGTTTTAGAGCAGAAATAACAAACAGCAAGGGGTTTGCAAGATCAAAGACTTCAGAGGGGTAATTAGAAAAAATTGAAAATTGCTTCTTATTAAAAGAAATTCACCAAAAAAGGAGCTAAAAATTAAAATTGTTTCCATTTCATGGGGAAATATTATTCTTATCATATTGTCAACCAGAAAAGGGACTTGATTGCATTTGTCTGTGGCATAATGGAGTTACTCTGATAACAAGCGGCAAGAGGAAGAACACAGACTAGACAGAAAGTGTGTGCCTGCTTTTTCATTAGAAAGTCACTCGTGGGAGCATTCTGTTCACTACAGGCAAAGAATTATGGGATTAGGTTGATTTGCTGCACTTTTCCTTTAGTCTCCATGTGGTATCCATATGGAATAGCAAAAAGAGATGCGCTTCAGAGCACACGGACACCAGCTAGTTCCCATTAGGGGTGTATTTTGTTTTCACCGATGTGGTTCATGGGCCTGAGAAATCACAAAGGATCTGAGGGAGCCTAAATACAGCCCCTGTTGTGAATAAGGATGCACAACTTTATCTTTTGAGGGCCTTTGCACAGAAAATTTGGTTCTCACTTAATTCCCCCCTCTTTTAGATGCCATGCTTTTTCTTTCATACTTAACTCGCATTCATATTGTAATAAGAAGCATCTGTCAGCAGATCAGGTTTTTCATAACATGCTCATCTTTGTTATCACAAGAGTAGACGAATATTCATTTTTGGTAGTGCTAATTATCCCAGCACTGGCCAGTATGCCAGGAAGAATGGGCAATTTTGTAAGGTTGCTCTAGCATCTGTTCAAATGGAGTTTCCCAAGGCTAATGAAGAGTGCTTGAAACAACAACCACCCCACAATAAAACAAAATTCAAGTCATTACCATTTAAAATTTACCACAGTTTTGGAAAGCTGTTCATCAGTTTTTTAATCTATGCATTTGGACACCTCTTAAAAAATCAAAGTTTTGCACAATGGTTCCCGAGATCAAGGAGCATTTTTCACCAGTGTCTGGGTACAATTGGACACCATTTTGCATCAAGACAGTATAATGTATCTTTCAACTTTGCACTGATTTTAACCATCGATTTCAAAACTGTACTGGTGTTTGTTTGTTTGATTTCTTGAGCAGCCTTGAGGACGAGGCTGTTAGTTTGACTTTTTACACATTTAAATCAAGTTTTGAATTTGTATATTCCATAAGCAAAAGGGATTCATGCTCCCCACATTTCAGATTTTGATAGTGCAACTCAGGTGCAATAGTGTCAAAACCAGAAGTTTTATAATATGAAAAATAAGATTGGCTTATTTTTTTTAGGAATTTCACATGCCACTTGTAATTAACATTTTGAATTTTGTTATTATTATCATCACCATGCTGTTGCTGTTATTATTTATTTACTTTTTAAAAAGCCAGGCAGTGCCCAAAGATCTCAAACCGTTGGAAGCGATTGGTGGATCCAAGCAATGCGTTGGTTGATGGAACCGCTGGGCTGAGCTGGCTCCTCTGTTGTTATTTGATCATATAGATGCATACTGTATTTACCTGCCTTTCCCCATAAGGACCCATAGCAGCTTTCAACCATCTAAAAATGCAATATTAACACTTTTAAAATAGATTACAATCAAGAGAACAGATTGGGTCTAAAAGAAATTTCTCATGCATCAGAGGCCAGCAAAGAGGTGAATCTTCAGCAAATGACAAAAACTACATGCTGAAGGTCTCACAGGCATACCTCTGTGGGAAGGGAATTCCATAGCTTAGGGGTTGCCCCATAGAAAACCCTCTGCTGGGGCTGGTGGCACAACCAAGTGGGTCCCTCTGCTGATCTTAGGACCTGAGAGCATCTGTAGAGAAAGAAGTTGTAGTTCATCTATCTGGGACCTACATTATTTAAATACTAATTTGAGCACATTGAATTGGATCCATAAACAAACTGGCAACCCTTGCAGCTGTTTTAAAACAAGAGTTATGGAAGTTCTAAATGGAAACCCAGTCTGTAATCTGGCTGCTGCAAATGCAGATTCAAATGGTTCCTTAATCAACAGCTGAGTGAAAGATGTTTTGAATGAAGAAAGGATTCAACTCTTTCGTTTGACAGTACGCTTTCAAAGTTTCCCCATTTTCTCAAAGAAATTTGATCTCTGGTAGTAAATGACTCAGAGAACAACTGACAATGTCGATTAATATCTGTCTGATATATCCAAATGGTTCTTACTTCTCAGTGAGTGTACAGTGGGGTAGCATTTTGGTTCTCATTGATCGGAGGTCAATGGCAGGGTCTGTCAAAGTGACAATTTCCAGTGTTATGTAGCCGATGGACATTGGCACTGCTCAGATGAGCTGCAGCAGTTTCTGAATATAATCATTGTTGTGTTTTGTGGAAGTATAAACAATGCAACTGGTACAGAGCTACTGAATCTACAATCTTGGACATTCTCTTGAAAATTCTGTATATCAATAGGTTATTTTTAGTGTATATTCATGGATTCCTTGTATATGGTTAAGGGAGCAATGACTGTTGTGCATAGATAATTCTCTCTCTCTTTTTAAAAAAAGGTCCTATGAATAGCGCTTGAGCATATCAAAGTGCTTCATTATTTGTCCTTCCTTGATGATGGCAGGGACAGAATTCCAGCTTTCTTTGCAGCTGTGTGTATGTAGAACAAGCCAATAGACATGTCTGCCCCTTCCTGCAAAGTTCAAACATGAATACCCATAATATCATGTCACCAAGTTCTTCTGCCAGAAGCAATGGCTCATTCTATTCCACCTGCTAGTTTTAAAATGTCATTATTTGTATTTCACACTACAGTACAGCTGATATTTTAATCCTCAGTTTGAGCAGATGGGCTCTATTCATATAGAAAAGGCACTGAACTCATTTAATTAACACCAGATTTGTACAATGCTGCGTGTACTTCACCATGGAGTCAGCTGGAATGCAATTATTAAGATGGGATTCTGATATAGATACACACCACAATGTAAATCACATGCACAGCTCAACCTGCCTTGGCACTGGTGGAGGAAGATGGGGGCGGGGAGAGTGCACCACCCCCGGCAGTGCAATCCCGACGGGGTGCCATTGAGGCTCCCCCCCCCCCGCACTGGGTGCCATGCCCCTGCAGGAAGCACACCACGCCCCCAGGATGTGCACCACGCCCCTGCAGGTGGCGCGCCACGCCCCCACCTGCTCTCTGCCACTGTTCCTTGGGAATAAGGCTCTCTGAGTTCAGTGGGACTTACTTCCAGGTATATATGCATGCAACGTCAGCTGTAGCACTATATCTAGTGCTATTTTTCTAGAAAAAGAGATGCTGGAACTCACCATGAACGAGTTCTGGCTGAAAAAAAGCCCTGGCTATATCCAATGGCCCTCTGAGCCCATGTCCACAGTGCTTTTCAAATCTGGCTTTCAGCTGGTTCTGTGTATGATCCATATTCTTCTTTTGATGTTTCATTTTGATGTTTCATGTTCTGAAACAACAAATGAATATGCGATGGGCTCTAATTTTTACCCTTGTGTAGGGATGGGGGAGAAATCAAAATCAGTTTGATTTTAAAGGCAAACCTACCTAATCTGCACTTTCCGAAACAACCTGAGGACCAAAACACAGAATTTCTGACACCTCCAAATTTTGAAATGCTCTTCTCTAGCCAAGTAATGTGTACAAAATTGCCAAGAGTAAAGTGTGCATGAAAATAACATACAAAGATATATGGTAAAGATAACATACAAAAATGTACTATATTAGGGGACATTGAACTGCAGTGTTTTGTTTCCAGGGGGTACTCAAGGGTATGCACTACTGGCTTTTTTGTTTTATAAAAAAGTGTAGCACTTACTGTAACAATATCATTTTTTTCTAGAAAAAAGCCCTGCTGAAAAAAGGAGGAACTGAAAGAAATCAAAATTGACAGATTCACCCATCTGTCACCCATTTGTGACATGGTTATATAATATGGTCTATAGGGCCTCTTAATGAGTTTATTCATTTCAGGTAAATCCAGTGGCTAGCCTAGATGCACCATAAATAGGTAGAGAGATATAATCTCTAGCTGTTCGCTTTCTGGATAGCTTCCATGTTAGCGACCCTCTTTGCATTTGTCTGCACAGAGTAGAAATGATTCCCACCCCCTGTCTTGGCATAAAGCCACTTTGGATGACTGCCCGTTACTAAGTAAAGAGACTAAAGTGGATCTTTCAAACTTACATTTAAATACTATTTTAGTTGCATGTGGATGAGATCACTTCCTAAGTTAATAACTAACAGGAATGACGGTTTAGACTGCTTGCTGAAAAAAAGAAAACAAAGGGAGATTAAAGACACTTCAGGAACTGGATGGTTGCACTGAACTTCACAGAATTTCACATTTTAATCTGGTGCAGTGAAAAAGTCAGGCAGCATGACGGCATGATATATTATTGTGCTTGAATATGGAATCCCTTTAAGATGGATTAGGAAATGAAGGTACAGAACGAATGACATTTTGTCCTTATCATATAACTCCAGGCTCCGCAATGTGTTCTATGGGTGATGCTGCCCCAGGAGACAGGAATGAAATAATGCTGTGTATCTGACCAGGGCTCACCTTGAAGATCAGCGGACCAAAATAATTATTATCGAGGCTATAGTCATGACAAAGTAACGACCATTCATTTGGGGCCACTTATTTCAAACTGGGCTTTGGTCAGACAACTTGAGCTAAACAAAAACCACTCTTCTGATGTTGCAGCCTTATTCAGAAGCTGTGAAAAGCAGGGCAGGGCTCATTCAGCTATGTCTGGAGGTGGAGAGAGGATGTGAAGGCCAGGATTACAGACTTGTGGGTGCTCCCCAAGTGTCAGGGACTCGATGGATGAGGCCCAAGAGCCCCCCAGGGATGACACAGAAGATGACCTAGACCCCAATTGTAGTGGTGGGACACTGGGGAACAGTCTGGGGAAGGGACAGGATGGGAGGTGCTTGAAGCAAGAGGCTTGTACCACCAGGGGGGGGGTCCAGAAGAAGGAGGCCCTTCTAGGACGGGGCTGGAGGCTGAGAGTCTTAGTGTCTTAGTGTCAGTGCAGACCCAGGCAGAGATGAATCAGAGATTGTCTCAATGAAAGCAGCTTCCTATGCACCTAAGTTCCAATTTATTTTCAGCAACAAGCCCTAGGTCAGCTACGTTAAATAAGAAAAGTGAGGCATTTTCCCCCTTTCACATAAAAAATTGCAGCTACTTCTCCCACAACAACAATTACAAATGGAGCTAGTCCAGTTCAGGCTGCATCACAAGATACTCATAATTCACTCTGCGGAGATTGTTTTGCCAACCAGTTAAATCTTGTGAGAAAATATTCTATTCTCTTCTTTTCTAGTCCCCAGAGAAAGATTTGCCTAGAATTTAGTCGGGGTAGCGTTAATGTCTCAACATTGTACATGCATGCCATTTGTGGTTTTTCAAGAAAACAACTGGTTCCGAAAACTCAATAAACTGGCCTTTAACGCTGATGAATTTGTGGTTGTTCTTGCCATTTATAGGGTTAGTCTATGCTCAAATATGCAAGCCCAACACGTTTTTCTGCCTGAGACAAAATGCAAGATGGCACCCCCTATTCCACCTATATAACCCAACTAGACTGAAAGTAAGAACACAAAAACATCCTGCTGTATCACAGACCAGTGTCCCATCTAGTACAGCATCCTGTGCTCCACCAGATGTTGATGGCAAGACCACAAGCAATTTTTGGTACCACAGCACTCTCCCTGCCTGTGGTTTTCAGCAGCTGGCATTCAGAAGCCTACTGCCTTTGACATTGGAAGTAGAACATAGCCGTCCAAATTAGCAGCCACTGACAGAGCCTTATCTGAATCCATGAATTTATCTAATCCTCTTTTAAAGTTAGTGGCCACCACTAACTCTTAACCAATAACACAGTATGGCCATATGCTGTGTGAAGAAATACTTTTTTGGGTCTGTCTTGAATTTTTCAACATTCAGCTTCACTGGATGTCCCCAAGTTCCCCAAGATCTCTCCGGCGGCCCCTCCCCGCCCTGTTTCGCAGCACGGCTGCCGCGGGAAAAGCAGTGCGGCACCTCCCTGGCGGCCCGGCGCCCTGGCGCATTGCGCCACCCAGCCTTGCCTTAGAGCCAGCCCTGAGTTCTAGTATTATGAGCGAGGGATAAAAGCTTTTCTGTATTCACTTTCTGAATGGCATACTTTTAGATACTTTTATGGTGTCACCTCTTATTTGCCTTTTCTCTAAACTTCTCTAACATAGTACAGGCACAGGTTAGAGGCAGTAAGCCATGGTATACCTCTTGCTATGGGACAGCACCAGCTTCAGCTCAGTCCTGAAGAAATAATGCTGACCCATGAGAAGAGCTTTCGATCAGACAGTTTGGTTTCTAATTAGCTTTCTTAGAAAGGCTCATTTTAGAAATTAAGCATTGCACATTTTAAAGATGGGCTCGAGTTAATGCCTGATTTCTCCCTAGCATCTCCCCAGTGAGAATGAAAGGAATTTTACCCACTACAGATTCCTGTTGCATTGGTAGCTAAGTTTTGCTTGGAGAACATGAGTACCAAACACCTTCACCCCAAGATACCTGTTCTTTTTTTCTTTTGCAATTAATTAATTAGAATCATAGAATCATAGAGTTGGAAGAGACCACAAAGGTCATCCAGTCCAACCCCCTGCCAAGCAGGAAACACCATCAAAGCATTCTTGACATATGCCTGTCAAGCCTCTGCTTAAAGACCTCCAAAGAAGGAGACTCCACCACACTCCTTGGTAGCAAATTCCACTGCCGAACAGCTCTTACTGTCAGGAAGTTCTTCCTAATGTTTAGGTGGAATCTTCTTTCTTGTAGTTTGAATCCATTGCTCCATGTCCGCTTCTCTGGAGCAGCATAAAACAACCTTTCTCCCTCCTCTATATGACATCCTTTTATATATTTGAACATGGCTATCATATCACCCCTTAACCTTCTCTTCTCCAGGCTAAACATACCCAGCTCCTAAGCCGTTCCTCATAAGGCATCGTTTCCAGGCCTTTGACCATTTTGGTTGCCCTCTTCTGGACACGTTCCAGCTTGTCAGTATCCTTCTTGAACTGTGGTGCCCAGAACTGGACACAGTACTCCAGGTGAGGTCTGACCAGAGCAGAATACAGTGGTGCTATTACTTCCCTCGATCTAGACGCTATACTCCTATTGATGCAGCCCAGAATTGCATTGGCTTTTTTAGCTGCTGCTTCACACTGTTGACTCATGTCAACAGTGTGATGAAGCAGTGTGAGGCATGAAATTGTTTTATTTTAAAATGGCTTCATGGAAGAACTCTGTTAAGGAATTTAAAGGTTGGGAAGAAGGCATGGCAGAAAGAGTATGAGTAAGGCTGTAGGTGTAGTACAGTGGGAAAAGTGAATCAAAAGAAAGTGAAAGCAGAGGAATGTTGAATGAAATGTCATAGGTGCATAGGAAGTTGGTTTATGCCAAGTTAGACCACCAGTTCATCTAGTTTAGTACTGTCTAGTCTCCAGGGTTTGGGGCAGGAATATGTCCAATCTCTACCTGCAAATGCTGGGAATTGAACTTGGGAGATACTGTACCACTGAGCCACAACTTTTCTCCTTAAATGAGACATTTTTTTGGAATGTTATCAGTGCTTTAGGAGCTGTCCGTGTAGTACTCTTGGGTCATCAGAAGGTGGTTGCTAGTCCTGGTGTAAATGCACAGACCAGTGTCTGCAACTAGGCATGCTGTTATAGTTAAAACCAAATGGCCTTTAGGTTGATAGCTACCATATGTTGCAAGTTTGTCTTTCTGACCAAGAACATCTTCCAAGACCAATAGTTACTTTGTGGTGCAACAGCTTGTGGAAAGGGGAAGATTATTGTTTTTTGGTTTTGTTATGGAGGCCAAAAGCTTTTGCCCTAAGCTCAAAAGGGATTTTTTAAAACAATGTGCAGTTTTACTTTCCCCTTACTTCAAGTCACATGCTGGAATCATAGAATCAGCGCTTCCCCAGGGGGTACTCAAGGGTACGCAGTACTGGCACCTCTCTCTTTCGTTGTAAAAAAGTGTGGCGCTTACTGTAACAATTTCATGAGGAGTACCGGCACCTATTTTTCTAGAAGAAAAACCCCCACACATTGCATAGAATCATAGAATTGTCGAATTGGAAGCGACTGTGATGTTCCTGAGTTTCATAATTTGGGTGGTGGTGAAAACAGCCTTGTCCCATAACTTGGAAACTACAAGCTTTCTATGGTCTCAGCCAAAGACTGCCATATCACAATTTTCTTCTTCTTGGGAAGTAAACCTCATTTATTTCAAGGGAGTTACTTCTGAGTAAAATGTACCAAAGCCAGCCATTTGTGCTTTATTCTGTAAAGGTAGCACACCTGGGTACTGACATAATGCGGGCATGAGGAAAGTGCTTAAACAAACATATCCAATATAACTCACAATCAACATTTCCACCAGTCCAAAGGGAGAATTGACAGATCTAATCTGGGGCCCCCATCCTATGGATCCAAGCTAATGGACTTGCATCAACAGCTCCCAAGAAGGTGCCCATTCACATAATTGTCTCTGTGCAATTATTTCCGGCCCGGGAGACTGCCAGTACTCCACATGTTCCCAATATGTGGATCACATGGCACATGTATGAACTAGGTCAAACTCCACTGAAAGCAATGGGACGTGCTTGTTGCAACAACTTTCTCCCAGTGCTTTTAGGGGGACGAAGTCAACTAACTTTAGCAGGAATGAGGTCATGATATGTTTATGGGTAATAAGCCTGGGTGTATATCATTCTGAGGAATAATGGACAATAGTTTTAGAATGGCTTGCTCCTAAATAGAAAGTACCCCGGGGAAGCTGGCACTGACAGCAAGCATTCATAGGAATAATTTCCCATGCCAACAGATTCGTTGAGCACTTGATTTTAACGTGCAAAATGTGACTAAGTAGGAAAGGCTGCCTTGGACTCTTCTTCATTCCCAGCTGCTTGTCACTTTTCATTTCTTGTTCCTTCAAAACTGAGGACGCCCTCAGAACCACAACACAAGATAGCCCAGCCAGTTCCTGTAAAAGTTTCAAGAAAACCAGTATAAATTGCTTATTGTATTACTGGGTTTATACAATATGTGTTTATTTAAAACTTGTAACAGCTTCCAGCTTTGGACATGCAAATTCCAGGGAGATAATAAGAAACTGATCTTCACATCTAAATGTCACCTTTTATTGTGCACATTGTTGTATACAGACACAGGGTGGGAAAGAATATTACGCTCTGCCATTAAAGGGACAGCATGGCTGTATTGCTTAGAATTGGATGCTTTCCTGCAAAATTCATTTCCTTCCCCTGCATGATCCTTTGACCCTGATGAGTGAAGTAATGTGTTCCTTAGGCTAGGATCTAGTTCGTGGAAGGAGGAGATACCACTTTTTAAGGTCAACTGCTAATTAAAAATAGCAACATGATTTTCTACTCCTAAACTGGCTTAGAAATATTCTATCACAGTAAGGGCACCTTAGAAATTCTTGTCCAATTCTGAGAAGCTTCAGAAATATTGGAAGAATTATCCATGGAATTCATTCATTCATATTTTAAAGAATCTGAAGAAGTGTGCATGCACACAAAAGCTCATACCTATGACAAACTTAGTTGGTCTCTAAGGTGCTACTGGAAGGAATTTTTTGTTTAAAGTTACTAGTAAACATTTGACATAGGCATGATTCTGGAGGTGTCTTCACAGAAACAGAAGTTCACAGGATGGAGAAAGTGCAACTCCGCCTCTTCTGAGCTGCATTAAAGTGCATTTTGTGCTACAGTTAACTCTTTTCTTGATGGGAGAATGGGGATGGGACACTTGATCCCAGCTCTGTGACAGCTGCTTTTCTGTGATATACTCCCCACATGACTCCTCCCAAGGGAGGCCCAAGACATTCTGTTGCCTAAGGCACAGGACAATATGGCACTCCACCCCATTCCACATACAGAATCTGATCATACCCTCACAGTGCATACCTTAGGCACCAGACTAACCGGGAGGGATGGGAGGGACTGCAGCCATCTCCAGCATTTGCCACCTGGGCCACCTCACTCTGGGTACTCACCTGTTCTGTGGAATAACATTCCGTTCAAGCTAGGACAGGTGCCCACTACATGCACTTTCCAGAAAGGCATTTTTGTTCTGACAAGTTCACCTGGGTGCATAAATGATTCTTTGCAATGTCTATTCTGCAAGAAGATCAAACCTATCCATTCTGAAGGAAATCAGCCCTGAGCGCTCACTGGAAGGACAGATCGTGAAGCTGAGACTCCAATACTTTGGCCACCTCATGAGAAGAGAAGACTCCCTGGAAAAGACCCTGATGTTGGGAAAGATTGAGGGCACAAGGAGAAGGGGACGACAGAGGATGAGATGGTTGGACATGCTACCAACATGAGTTTGACCAAACTGCGGGAGGCAGTGGAAGATGGGAGTGCCTGGCATGCTCTGGTCCATGGGGTCACGAAGAGTCAGACACGACTAAACAACAACAACAACAATTCTGTATGGGTTTTGTTTTGTTTTGTTTTAAATGTATATGGTGTGTGTGCGACATTTTTTAAACTGTTTTTGCCAATTTTAATGGTACATTGCCATGAAACAATTGTACATAAGGCAATTGACAACAATACTACTATTACTAACAGTATGTTTTGCACAGGCTGGTGGGAGGTGTTTTTATCACAAAAAACTGGCTTTAAAAATTGATCACTACTTCATTTTTTATTTGCAAAAGCTGTTCCATTTGCCTTTTGACTTTATATATTGACTTTATATAGACAGAGTTCCTCAAGCACCGTTTTCATCTTCCCCTCCTGCAGCCCTCTGCACACCTTCAAAATCTGGAGGGCTGGGGGACCCACTGAGGAAGGTTTTTTGGGGGATGGTGGTGTCTGTATTGGGCTGCAGGGGGGAGAAGAGGAGATCACAACTGCATTGCTTGAGCAGAAGTCTTCATGCACCGTGTTAGAGGCTATCTCTTATAAATCCACAAATCACTTGTTGATTTCCTATCACTGTAGGCAATGCACTGGAAGATTTACCGGTAAGTGGGGGGGGGGGACTTCTTAAGGCATATTTAAGACGCATGGAACCTCAGGGTAAAAAATAATAATCAATAAAGGCATAAATAAACATTGGAAGTCAAGCTGCAGAAGGGACTTTTCATTCACAGCATGTCAGGAACTTTTCAGGTATCCGCTAGCACCACCACACACAGTGCTTTGCGGCTTTGCTTCCTTGCAATGTTGTATCAATGGCAGCTCTCCAATCTCCCCTGAGCCTGTTATTATCCCCGCTGTATTCCTCCATAACACAGTGTGAGGTTCTTTCCCTTGCAACATGATTTCCCATGCCATTCATAGACCTTGGGTAGGTTCCAAGGGTTTCCTAATCAATCTGCCATTGAAAGCTGTCAGATCTCATTTTCATTCCTAGCAGCTCAGATGACTATGCATTTAATATCTGCCGCATGCAAAACTTTCTCTCCCTTGTTCTTGTTTACTGCTTCCTTTGTCTTGCAGCATTTTTCCTCCACTTCTTTTCTGGCCCCTTCCCATATAATCCCTTCTAAAACTCTGTTAGAATAACTGAGAATGTTTTCAAATAAACAAAAAGACCCACCACACCATTAGTACGATATTTATTTAGTGCCAACAGGGTTTTAAAATGTGAAATGTTTTGTCTCATTGAGGTTTAGTGCAATGGTTTCTGAAAGCCTTTATTGGGAGGATCTGCCCAAAGGAACCAATTTATTCAGCGATGCATAATATTGTGCCATTTTTGACCTGGAAATTCATTTCCACAATTAATTTAAAATGTGCTTACTTTTTACACTAAATTCTTAAGAAAGCGCACCTTGGCACATTAAAAAACAACAACCCTTAAGTACAAATAGTGCAAGTAAACAATTAAATCTTGATGGGTCTTCTCATTCACAACATGGTAGCAGCTTTGCTAGTATTCTTTAGAACAGGGGCAATAAAATTTTGCAGGCCAAGAACCACATTAACTTGTTGGAAAGTTGCTGGGAGCCACATTCTAGCAGTGGGTAGGGGCAGACCTGCACTCTTAACTCACATACAGAGCACGTATTCAATTCTTAGTAATTACACTCAAGTGCCATCTTTCATTTTCTTAACACATTTTAATAGGTTAAAAAAAGCTGTCTGATATCTTTTATCTGTCCTGATTTTGCAAAAGGAAAAAATAATCCCAGTAGATGAATGCAAACAAAGATAATGAGCCTCTGAACTGCTCGCCCTGCCTTACAGCTTTTTAAAGCCTCAAACTTCAAAATGCAATTGCACGCTCCCCCCCCCCCAAATTGCATGCATTCAATTGCAAAAAGCATGGCGACAAAATTTGCACTTTCCTCTCCGTTTTGACCTTCTTGCAGTAAGTAGGTCTTGAAGAAGAAGGAGCTGCAACGTGACACTTTGCACATCAAAACCCTTTCCTCTCTCTGCTGAACAGCTGGCGGCCAGGAGGGAACCCAGAGGGCTGGGTGAAATTCATCTGTGGTCTGCATCCAGCCTGCAGGCCAGGGATTCCCCTGCCGGAAGGTTAAATTGTCAGCATCCACTGCTAGTTATGGGACCCATTCCACAATCTTTTCCCCCAGTATCATGTATACCACTAGTTCAAACTTTGTAGAAAATAAATTCCTTCAGAAGGGAAACCAAAGCAGCTAACAATGTAAAAATAAGAGACTGACAGTGGTAAATACATATAACAATTTAACCAGAGAGGCAGTAACAATAAACATCAACTAGCTAAAAAAACAAAAAACACAGTCCTGGAGAAACGTAGCAATGACACAATACCTCTGGACAGCAGAGAAATCACTTCAACATGTCAGGAAGTTGCTGGACTAAGAAAAAGGAGGCCTCCCTGGACAGAGAGTCCCAAGCCCTGTACACAACTACTGAGAAGGCTTTCTCCTGTATTCTCACCAAATACAGGTAAACAAATTCTTGGCCATTTAGGACTTTGAACTGGGCTTGGAAACGAAATCGGCAGCCCATATTTTAGTAGGCATTGTTTTTGTTTTAAATTTGGTTGGTTGCATTTGTGTGTGTGTGGTTTACACCTCCCCCCCCCCACACAACATACCTGGTATCTGTATTGTGGGTTATACATATTTTTAAACAAATTAAACTGAGATGTAACGACAGCACATGTGACCATGGTTCTACACCATGGGAGAGCTCATGAACAGGATCTCGTCTTCAGATCCTGCATACAACATGCATACAGCAGAGGATGGCAGGAAACATGGACACGATAGCTGAGGGGGCAGGGAGCTTGGCTCCCTCCCCCCTTCTCACAGTGTTGTTTGAAGGAATAACACTCAAACAGGGCTAATGTGTCATTACAAACCAAGCCAAAGTCAAGATGCTTTAAATGCCATGTTCAGTTGTAAGCCTAGGCATTTGGTAAAGCCTATATGATACTGAACCACAGTTCAGCATGAATCCAAATTCCCATTTGTGGTATGATACACCCTTGCTTCTTGACCTGCATTTTGTAATGTTCAACCACTTAACAAAAAGGCAACAGTTGCAGAGACATCTCCTTTTACGTACTTGATCGTAGGATGTGTTCCCCAGCCTTAAAGCCTAATAATCATTGCTGTAGGATCATCTCCAGTTCCCCAAAGAGACTCCAATAAAGAGTGGTCACTAAATCAGAGGGGCTGATTAAATGTATTGACTGGGACTATCCAGCGTGAGCTTGGTACAATATGTCCTGGCTCTAGTCCTTTTGTGTTTCTTCCCTGGTTGACTGATACTGGCAAAAACAAATGCTTTTCAGAATTATGTTTGCTTATCCCTTTTTTTTCATATGCAAGCTGTCAACATGTCCTCCAAAATGTTATAGTCCAACCCAGTACACACACACACAACTCAATCTAAAACGAGTCTGTTTTTTTGATGAAATAAACTTTTAGTTATAATATCAGTTAGCAGGAGAGCTGGATAACAGCATGGTCAGCACATAGTGCAGAATTATGTACATAATACAGATTCTGCACACAATGCAGAATTGCCTATCATGGCAAATATTGCATTTTCTTTGATGCAGGGCCAAACAATATTTAGATTTGGGTGGGCAGAGGATGAATCCAAGCAGCAGGGTTGCACAGATTCATGGTCTTTATCCTTGCCTTGCATAGTTGCATCAAAAACTACTCTTCCAGTCAGGAAGCATGCAGGTTTCAACTGGGTGATGGACAAATCTCTTAATTTCGGTTTTTTTCCATTTCACATTTTTTTTCCAGTCTTAAGATCAGTACACCACATTTTCAAATCAGCTTGTGATTTGTTTTTTGTTTTTTAAGTCCTCAGGGAAATTTGTCAGCATTTTTTTATGGAATTGTGCCTGATATATACGGTACATTTCCCTCCAAAATGATTTCCCCTAATATAATGCATTTTGGGAATGTGATTGGAATGCATTTTTTATTTCCCCTAATATAATGCATTTTTGGAATGTGATTGGAATGCATTTTTGCGTTTATGTTTGTGATTTCCTAATATCTGCTTTTTAATAAACATGTTTTTTGTTGGTTAGCCGCATTGCAAAATTCTGAGAAGTGCAAATTTTGAAGGATGTCTGTGTTGTGGTTCATGTATTGTTTCAGGATGTGCAAATTAGGTGAGTGCACATTATAATTCATGCCAAACTGAATTTATCCCCAGTTCATCAAATAAAACATAATTCAGTGTATAGCTTAGAGAAACATACATTAAGGAAAGACATGTTAAAAGCCCAGAATCTTAAGAAGACCTAGGCAGAAGAGAGAAACTATTGTTCACTATATCCATAGAGGACCAGGAATGGGGCAATGTGTTTTAAGCCACCTGACAAAAGATTGAGTGCCAACGTGGAATGTGCTACATCAGTGCATCATGTGATGTGGTGAACACTATGTCAGTGCATCGCGCAACGTAGTGTTTGACATGAGACGTTGGCCCCTCAATAGCAGGGGCAAGCAGCTACTCCTGAAGATATGTATTACCAAAAACAAAGAAAAACATGCCTTTCACATATGATTGTTTTTATCCTGCAAAATAAAGGTGGAAGGAATTTGGAGAAGGGTCGCAGCTCAGTGGTAGGCCATCTGCTTTGCATGCAGAAGGTTCTAGGTTCAATCTGTGGTATCTCCAGGGAGGACTGAGGGAGACCTTTTTCTGAAATTCTGGAGAGCAGCTGCCGGTACACAATACTGAGTGGGATGGGCCCAATGGTCTGACTCAGTAAAAGGCAGCTTTCTCTGTTCCTAATTTGGATCTATACCGTTGTTTTGTTTCAGCTTATGTTTTGAAATGGTCGACCAGTTGATCATTTCCATGTGTTTTCAGTCTTACTAGAGGGCAGCTCTAGAGGCCTTTGCTAAGGTTATCAGCACAAACTAGATTGTTTGAATCACACTGGTCACCCCTTTATTTGAAATTCCTTTTGCTGACAATTAAGTGTGGGTGATGAAATGTAAGGTGGCAGTATCTGGGTATGCAGATTGTGATATCGGCTGGGGCTTGGAGAAGAAAATTGGAAAGCAAAACACACACCATCTATTGATTAGATGAATGTCCACTCACTCCATTGCTTAAATGTGCCCCTTTCCCACAAAATATCTTTGCCTAGCAATACTTTCTTGCCTGCTTTTCTGATTGAATCTCGGTGTTGGTGGTATTCAACTAAGTTTCACTTAATGAATATGACTAAGTTAGGCCCCATTAATTTCAATAGGTCTGAGTAAAGCTTAGATGAACACCACCCCATATGGTTTCCATTAAGATAACAGCCTCTCTAGCGCTACTGAGAGGAAGGAGTTGTGTAACTAGAAATGCCTTAGTTTATTCGATTTAGAACAGTCCTGGGGAAGCTTTGGCTCTCCAGATGTCGTTGGACAATGCCCATCATCCCTGACCATTGGCCATACTGGCTTGGGCTGATGGAAGCCAGACTCCGGCAACATCTGGAAGGCCACAAGTTCCCCATACCTTACTTGGAAAATACAAAAAAACATTTCTATGACCTGGAACCCTATTTCTGGAACATGAACCCTGGGAGGAACTGCCAGCTCGAAAGGAATGGTGAATCGTCAGCTAAGCCAGCTGTCACTGTGATGATGGATGCCAAGTGTCCCAAAGAAACTAATTTTAAGTACAGATGATTATTTGTTACAGTCAGAGATGGTTGCTTCCCCCTTTTTTTTAGGGCTATCAGTTCTAATCACATTGCTATAGCATGACAGCTAGTTAATTTGATGAAGAGAGGGCAAGTGGGTTTTTCTTCAGGGAGTCTAGCAGAGCTGAATCCTCTCCAATGGATCATGCAGATGCCCCCTGACAGAAAAAAATCCAACTCTCAGTTATGGTAGTGTGTGTGAAAGGGAGGGGGGATGCTGTTCCCAGGGAGTGTTCTGAATCTGCTATTGGTAAACTGCTGTTGACATTTCTTTCCCACTCCTGGCTTTCTTTTTCGCACATTGTTTCATTTTATTTTATATGCCATTTCCCCCTGCCCCTGGCTATTTGGAAATGGGCAAGCGCCAGAAGGGGTGTGGGAAAAACAACTGCTGTATCGTATGAAGTCAAGGCAAAAGCTGCAGTGCATTCTACCCCAAATCCTGCTATCCACTCTAACACAGTTTAGCCCTGCCGAAGAGCCTACAATATTGCCTTACAGAAACTTCTTGGAAAGATCAGGCCAGAGCTCTCCAAGGTAATCAAAGAGAAAGCACAATTTTGGCATGCGCTTAAGACACAGAATGAAGAACTTAAGGAAAGCATAGGGAATGCTCTCAGTTGTTTTTTTTTTAATTTACACAATGTGCACAAACGTCTACACAATATTAAGAGTATTCTGTAAAGTTATAAAGGAAACATCTCTGGGGTATCCCAAGCCTTAAAGCATAAGAAAACGTCAGCAGTGAGAGGAGGGTCAATGCTTATTAAAGATAAAGCTATAGACATGACAAATGTCAAAGGTGCTTGTCTTTACAAGCCAAAGCCCTGTCATTATGATGGGTGGCTTGTGTGTCAAGGGAGAGCTTGTGTATAGAAGGGAACTACTGGTGCAAAATTGTATGCATTTTGTTTTTTCCTGCATTCATGTAAGTAGTCTTGCTATATGGTGACAAATCAATTAATAACAATGGAAATGACAGGCCACTGTGAAAGATCTAGGGTGGGGGAACTTTCCCTACTGACAGAGCCCCTTTTTGTATAAAAGAATTACAATAGGCTGCTAACACTGGCTAAACCTGCCTTTAAAAGTTCAGTAAATGGTCTAGCTGCTTATGGGTGTCTAAGCCCTACTGACAAGAACTCCTCCCTCCAGCCCGGCTTAGGGGTAGGGGAAGGAAGATGCTTTGGATGTACTGCCCCAAATGCCAGATCTTACAGAACTTTGTTATCTATCCTTAGAAAACAGCCATGAGGTTTTAGCACATAGATGACGTTGATGGGAAATTGTTTTAAATTCATGAAACCAAACGTCCAAGTATTTTTTAAAAAAGATATTAGTTTGAGAAAAGGAGGGTGGAAGAAGGCAAAAATCACCCAGAGGTACTTGTGGTACTCATTGGCATGCTGGGGTACTGATGCTTACCTGAACTCCCAACACCTGAGTCACTGCTACTTACTGGGAGATGAAGGGACAAAGCATTGGGGAGGCCAGTGTGGGGCAAATGCAGTGTGGAGTCCATCTGGCATTCCTGCCATGTGTTTGCACTGCCCTGACCTTCCTGCCACTTCTCTCCTCTCCCTCTGAGTAAGCCGCTGTGACTCAGCTGTTGGGAGGTTAGGTAACTGCCACACAATGCTGGCCACTACTGAAGGCTTGCAAATGAAATCAAAAAGAAAAAAACTAACGTAGCTAGGTTCAAATTATTTCTTGAGAAGTGTCCCGAGTATCCTTGGAGGATCTGAGAGAAAGCATCTTGGGTCATCACCTGTCTGGATGTTCCAAGTTCAGTTCCAAGAGACTGAGGGTGAATCTTCACATTTCTATGGGAATCCAAGAGCAATAAGAGCAGGACCCTTTTTGGAGATGGGGAGTTTTGTCCATAGTGAGATATGCTCCATCTCTCATTGTAGCGGACTCTGTGGCCAATCGGAAACATATTTTAGAGCATGGGTAGGCAAACTAAGGCCCAGGGGCCGGATCTGGCCCAATCGCCTTCTAAATCCGGCCCAAGGACGGTCCGGGAATCATGTGTTTTTACATGAGTAGAATGTGTCCTTTTATTTAAAATGCATCTCTGGGTTATTTGTGGGGCATAGGAATTCACTCACCCCCCCCCCCAAATAGTCTGCTCCCCCCCAAGGTCTGAGGGACCTTTCAGCCCCCTGCTGAAAAAGTTTGCTGATCCCTGTTTTAGAGGGTAGATCCACCTTCAAAACGACTCTTCATTAACATTATAAAATTCTGACTCATTCTTCAAGGGGGATGGATTAAGCTAGGAGTTCATCACAAACACATCCTCTGCTTCCTTCTTACTGTTCAGAATTGAATAACTTTGAATTTTGCTTCTTCTCAATATGCTTTAGGGCTACTTTTCTTTCTAGTTGTGACAAAACTGGGTGATTTTTAGAAGTACCAAGGGATTCTCCAATAGTCAATGGGCTGGTATAGCTTTAGGTTTTTAAAAGCATATAGCAATTGATCCGTGAACATTTTAAATCAGTCAGCATTTAATAATTCACATCCAAAAAAAAGCATTTCATTTCAAATAGTGTGTGTGTGTGTGTGTGTGTGTGTATAAATTTACATTTTACAAAAAAAAAATAGCCAAAGTAAAATTATATTGCTACAGGCTTTCCTACTGGGAAAAGGGCTTATATCTATATATCATTTGTTGATTTCAGTAACATGAGTTGTATTTCATGTACTGTACTAAATATAAACCAACTTTTCCTGATATACAATATAAAAATTATATAAAAATTATATATAACTCCAGCAGAACTTGGAAGGAAAATGGAGTCACTGGCTTAAGTTTGTAGAGCCAAGCGTAGAGAAAATACAGTACACATACTGATTGAATTTGTTCCCAGGGGGGCATTTATTGCAGAGTATCATTGACAAACGCAGATGGTTTATGAAGACACTGAGAGTGTTCATAAATAAATATAGGTCTTTAAGTTACTAGTCTTCCCCTAAAAAATAACCAAGCAAAGAGAAGACAGTTTCAAATAAAGATGTGCTTCTAACACTGTATTCATGTACAGTGCAACCTTATACCTGCCTACTCAGAAGTAAGTCCCATTGGGTTCAGTATGTATAGGATTGCAGCCTCAAACACCTGCTTGTTTTTTACATATATGAAATAAAACAGCATCAAGAAAAACAAACCCACAGCCTGGGAGGAGGAGGGAACTGTTGTGCTGGGAGGCACTACATCACTATAAGAAATCGTTGGGTTTTCCCTTCAGTGGGCATCTGCATGGAACATGTTGGGTCATTCAGCTGCACTAAATTTCCTGAAACAACAACCACTACCCAACCTATCCATAAAACTGATTACTTGATAGCTTGTCAATAAAATAAAATAAAATAATAAAATAAAGTCCAGTAGCACCTTAGAGACTAACTTAAGTTTGTTCTGGGTATAAGCTTTCGTGTGCATGCACGCTTCTTCAGATACAAAGAATACACACAAAACCCAGAACAAACCTACCGGTAGTTGGTCTCTAAGGTGCTACTGGACATTTTTTGAAATTTTTATTCATTTATTTCAACTGCATCAGACCAACATGGCTACCTACCTGAATCTTGACAGCTTGTCAGTTACTGACTTACCATGGAATGTGTTCAGAATTTCATTCTTGGGCTAGGGATTTGTAACTTTTTTTTCTTTCTTATTATGGCAATAAAAACCAATTCCATACCCTCTATCAGAATACTACCACTCGCATGTCTTCTGTAATATTTGAATGTGTCCTTCATCTTCAAACTGAACTTATGAACTTGGAATGGAGGAGTCCTTTAAACAGAGGACTGCCCTCTAGCCTTCAACTGCAGGGCTGTGCTCTGTTGGACACATGTTGGCCATTATAATCCAGTAAAAGGGTCAGGCCCCATCTGCCTTCCCTCCTTGCAATTATTTCAGCACTTATCTCACTGCTAGACTGTCACCCTTCACTGTTCCCTCATCCTGTGATTCCCTGAGTTGGGAGAGTTCTCCCTTGGCAGAATACTGATTTGCTGGGTTTTTTTTGGGGGGGGGGACATACAATGTATTTGTGCTCATTTTAGGTGTTTTGGATTCATTTCCAGACAAAATGAAATCTGCTGTCATAAAACATTCTAGAATTTTCCTCTCAAAAGCTTCTAAAAGATTTAACAATAAAGGAGGCAGCCAAAGAGACAGACCACTTGGAAGGGGATCTTGTGTAACATAGGCTTAAATTTCAGTCAGCCGAAACCCTTTGCTTTATACTGCAAATGACTTATTTTGTATAAATGTACAGGGGAATAAAGAAGAGAAGGTTTTTAAAGCAGACACTAGAAAAATATCTGACTTAAAGAAAGTGCACTTTAAAATGCCCTAATAATGAATGATCTAATATCATACCACACACACGGTGAGAAAGAAGGCCAGGCAAAAACTTCCAGCGAAGTCCATTATATTCTTTTTGTATATGTTTCCAATTTCTAGACATTGTAGGAAATGACGATCAGTTGATAAAAAATATAGCTGTACACCAACGGAATGTAAATATGATTTACTTCCTAATGCATACTAAAGAGACTCAGCAGTTTTGCTAGAAAGCCTGTTGGCCATATGAAGCTGAACAAATGCAAGATGTTGACAACCATCTGATTCATGCGAAGGTTCACCCTGGATGGAAAATTATGATGCGGACACTGTCAAAGAGCGATACCTTTACTAGATGAACCGGTAGGGCCTTTTTGCTTCAACACTTTACCCCAAGTATTGCTTGCTTCTGCTGAGCTGGAGATCTCTCCTTCCTTCTCTCTAATCAAGACGGAGCATCCAACATGCCCTGAGAGAAAGACCGAGGAAACTCCGTAGGGAGAAATAAGAAACGAGGAGAAAGGTCCAGAGGCAGAGAGGAGGTCATTTGTCAGCACAGCTTGCCTGTTACCTTTTGACCACTAATGAGAACATCACAGAAACTCCCAGCGCAACACAGTGGTTTCCCAGCTGCTGTGGACAACTGCTCTGTGTTTTGTTACCTGGCAAACCTTCTTTGCCTCATCTCTCTCCAAAAGCCATACATTGCAATTTCCTGTGTTGCTGCTCACAAAAGTTAAAGTGGGATTTTGCAGGACAAAGGGATCCTCTGCAGCAAAGGCTGTGGGTTAGGGAGATTGTTGGAAAGATATCCAGATTAGGAGGACATGGTGAGGCTTTGAACCTTTGCCAGGGCAGACAGGGCTGGCAAAAGGGAAGGCAATTAGAATTGTTGTTCTGGCAAGATGGTTTTGTTATTAAGCGGCTGCTTACTGCCTTTGGAAAGCTTCATCTGTTCAGGGGAGAGGATTAATGGATCCAAGGAAGGTCGAACCATGTAAGGAACATGGCTGTGGACATCAAGGCCTTTGTGGTAAGGCTTGACAAAGAAGAAAGGAAGCCAAGCTCAGCTGGGCCCCTCTTCTGTCAGAAGAAAAAATATGGACATGGATCTGTCCTCAATAAGGCATTAATGGGAAGGTGTCTAGGACCTCCATCTTGAAGGACATGGGAAATAGCAAGACCGTCACAAGTCTGGAGTGTCTCAAATGTGAGGACGCTATCTAAAGCAGCCTTTCTCAACACTGAGTTCCCAGAAGTTGTTGGACTATGACTCCCCTCACCCTTGAACACTACTACTACTAGCTTTGGATGGTGGGACTTGCAGTCCAACAACATCTGAGGACCCAAGGTTGAGAAATGCTTGTCTATGGGCTACATGGATCAGTAGTTTGACCTGGTATAAGTCCACTTCTTGTGCTCTTAAGCAAAAATCTCAGGAGGAGGCATGCCATCTTTGCCCTCTGCGCCATTAAGCAACACTTTCCTACCTTTAGTAAAATATTTCCACGCTGAGGAACAGCTTCCTCTGCTTAACTTCTGAATTTTAAAAGCTCATGAGACTCAAGAGGATGGGAGATTGAGAACCCCATTTCATTTATGGGTGCAGTGGTCAGATTAGCATCATAGTAGCTGTCAAGTTTTCCCTTTTCTTGCGAGGAAGCCTATTCAGCATAAGGGAATTTCCCTTAAAAAGGGGGAGAACTTGACAGCTATGATTAGCATGCACATTTGAAGATTCCCATGTGCATGCTAATCTGACCACTGCACCCATAAATGAAATTGTTTCCACAACTATGATATTTTTTTGAACTAAATATGTGATAGAGGACCTACTCTAAACCTATGCCACCATCACTCAATCCATAATTCTGCAGCTCACAAGTTTAGGGCTATAATCCTAAATATGCCTACCTTATTGTAAGCCCCATTAACCACCATAGGACTTACTTCTTAATAAATGCACATAGGATTGCCTTGTTAGAGGAGCATCTTATTCCTGGCCCTTTTCTGCTCAATTTGGTGTCTCATGTTTTTTGAAATGGCTTTCTGGCTGGCTTCCCCTGAATTTTCATCAAAGAAGGTCATGTTTCCATGACCTCATCTCTTTCTACCTTGAGTATATATATATATATATATATATATATATATATATATATATATATATATGGATGAAGCACTCCACACCTGCACCCAGCAGGAGCAAGGCCCTTGATTCTCTATTCTCCAAGCCCCTAATGGCTGTTGCAGCAGCCAACTGTGATGTTACAAACACAGAATTACAAGAAGTCACCTGGTGAGGGAATAAGCAGCTGGAGCAGATGAAATCTTCACTACAGAGTATCTCGTGGAGCCAGAAGAAACTGGAAAAAGAAGCAGGGAATAGTTGTAATCAATGCATTTGACAAGCTGCTCACTAGGATAACTTCCTGAAATGCAGCCAAACATTTTAATGCTTGTGTTATATCATGGGGAAAGCAATTATACAGTCATTGAGCCAAACTATTAAGCTTCCAGGTAAAACAGCTGCTCTGCCTTTGCTTAAATGGTTCTTTCTTCAGCTGTACTCCATTATTGTGGAGGAATATGGGGCAGCAGATGATTGTTCTTTCTTTGATTCTGTGGGGTTCCTTGAAGAGTATTGTTACGGTGGTGGTTGGGTGAAAGAAGCCTGAAGGAAGCCTGAGAGCTGCTCTATGCATGCATTTCATCACTCGTTTGACATTGGCTTGGAACCAAGTTTGCATGAGGAGATGATAAATGCAGATACTTTGCATAAGGGATGTTTTTGCTTCCTCTATTAGATGCAGTCTTCCTGAAGACTGGCAGATATATCTTGCATGTAGACAACCCACTTCCCTGAGACATGGCCCATAAACACCCTAGGGGGAGGTGGGGGTGGGTGAAGAAAGAACTGCATGTGGGCTGAAAACAAATGTGAATAATAGTTTGTCTTGAACCATGTTTGGTCAGTATCCAGTGTACTGAATGTATATATACAGAACATGTTTATATGTAGACTAAGTAGCCTGAGTTACAGCTGTATAACTGTACAGTGGTACCTCGGTTTACAAACACAATTGGTTCCAGAAGTCTGTACTTAACCTGAAGCGTACTTAACCTGAAGCGAACTTTCCCATTGAAAGGAATGGAAAGTGGATTAATCTGTTCCAGATGGGTCCGCGGAGTAGCCAACCTGAAGCGTACTTAACCCGAGGTATGAGTGCAATTGGTTCCGGAAGTCTGTACTTAACCTGAAGCGTACTTAACCTGAAGCGAACTTTCCCATTGAAAGTAATGGAAAGTGGATTAATCAGTTTCAGATGGGTCCGCAGAGTACTTAAACTGAAAATACTCAAACCGAAGCGTACTTACACCAAGGTATGACTGTATACTGTACAGAAGAGTTACAGCTCCCCTCTTCAGGTTATCAAACCTTGTTCAACAAGTTGATGATATCTCCTAAGGTCTACATTTTGAGATAGTGGTGCTTTTGTATCACAACTGGGTCATTGGCAACAGATTTTTCTAACACTGTATTCCCCCCCCCAAAGGGAAAGTCTGAATGAAATGGGAGGAACTACCCATGTAACTTTGATGTCAATGGCATTGTGTGGATGTTATGACAAATATTCATGCATGAGGAGGACTAATGCCGCAATAAACACCTCCCTGGAAACACACATCAACTGATGCATTAGTAGTCATAGTAGTATTTAACGACTACTAGTATTATTTAGTTACAGGTAGGTAGCCGTGTTGGTCTGACGTAGTAGAAAGAAAATGAAAAAATTCCTTCCAGCAGCACCTTAGAGACCAACTCAGTTTGTCATTGGTATGAGCTTCCGTGTGCATGCACACTTCCTCAGATACCTGAAGAAAGCTCATATCAATGACAAACTGAGTTGGTCTCTAAGGTGCTGCTGGAAGGATTTTTTTTTTATTTTGTTTCTAGTATTATTTAATTATTCACCACTTTTGCCAAGGTAGCTTCTAAACAGTTTGCAAGTATAAAACCTTATTACAAAGAATATGAACACACATAATTAAAATACACAAGAGTTCCGCCCCCCCCCTTAAAACAATAAAATAAATACCCACAATTAAATTGTATAAAGCAGAAGGTTCAAATAAAGAGACTAGAGGAATTAAGCAAGTGTGTCTTTAAAGGCCAGTGCAGAATCTTAGAGAGTTACTCCAGAACTACAAAGAGGTTGCAGGAGGTAAGGATAACAAGTGGTTCGGAGCTAAAGGCAGAGTGCAGTCAGTGGTTGAGAGGACTACATTTCACCTTTTTTTTTTTGGTCAGCCATTCCTGTGGCTCTCTAGCTTGACTAATGAAGCAGTTCAGATGATGTTGTTTTTTCAAAAGAAGGCAATGATAGCTCTTTCATATTTTTACCAAAATCAAAAAATATTTTTGTATCATTTAAAGTACATCTATATATGAGTGATTGCTTTTTTTTTTGTAAAGTTATTCTGTGTTACGGACTGATAAAGCCTGCAAACAGAAACATTTCCCAGAAAGCACAGTTTCTTCATTGTGAGGAAATATTTAAAATATTTTAAAAAATACATAGCATTTGCAAATGTAGACATTTTTGTTTGTTTGTTTCTTGATACAGCATATGCAAGCTACTGTGGGAAGCGACAATGTACCAGTCAGTTAGTGTGATCATTAAAAGTAGACAAATCACATGCTAATGTCATTTTTATTTGGGCTGGAACAACACAGAGCCATTGTGGCCATGGGTTTCTAACAGCTGGTAACATTACAAATTGAATTTGTTAGCGCAGTTGGTGGTGACTGTCTATTTTTATATCATAGGTTTTCTTGGGGAGATGCCTAAAAGGTGTTAACATGTTGTTCTGATCCATCAGCACCTCATGAAGGTGAGGTGTTGATGGATCATAAGCCAGCTGTACGTCTTGTAATGGGAGTCATATGGATGGAAACTTTAAGGCAGCGGCTGCTGCTATGGAAAGTAGATAGTGATTTGATGAGCATGGAACATTTGGGGTAACAAATAAGATCATTAAAGGAAACATTTATGGTTGCTAATTGCAGGCAGTTTCCAAAAAACATCCAATTGAGAATAAATGCAGAGGACTTCAAAGCATGCAATTGAGGTACTCAAACCAATTCTAATAGGTACCAGATTGTCTAATTCATTTCTACACCTTTTTATTTTACACTGAAACTAATTGTTACATTAAAAGGACAGGAGATTTCAGCTTGTACCATACAAAGTAAACTATTGATTTCCTTTTTGTATCATGATTGCATTGGTTTCAGCATAGATTGAATACGTGTGTGCAATAAGTTCTTCACTATCTGTTCAATTGTTGGTTTGCAAAATGTATTAGAGAAAAATCTATTGCTGATCTTTTAAAAATGGCAACAATTGGTCAGTGTGTCAGAAGATAGACCCCAATTTGCCTCATTATTTGGTTCCCACACAGAATGGATGCATACCCCTACCACATTGTCTTTATGAGGTTGCCAAGGTCTGTCTTCCTTCCTTCCTTCCTTCCTTCCTTCCTTCCTTCCTTCCTTCCTTCCTTCCTTCCTTCCTTCCTTCCTTCAGCTGACCTCAGAATTAAACTCTGAGAAGGGCAGACTGAAAATTTGATGGGCTTAGGGGCATTTTTCTAGCTGACTCCACTACTCGGGGCCCAGGGCTGCCCCTGCTATAAGGCAGAGGTGGCTGCCTCATGCAGTGGATGCTGAGGATGATGGAAGCAGTTGGAGGACAAAGAGATGTGTACCACATCCTTGCTCTACACAACTTAAGCTAGCCTGGTGCTCTCAGGTGTGGTAGAAGATTATGTCCCACTGCCACTGCTGAAGTAAGATTCAACTGTCAGTCAGGTCTGTTGATGTAATGTGAACAATGAGTTAAACTACACAGTGCTTGGGCTAATTCTTGAGTTAGCACATCTCCCAGGCCTGGATGTTCAGAGATAAGAGATCAGGTGCAGTGGATGACCAGTGGATGACTTCCTGAGTCATTCACCCTCCCGTTGGTTCAAGAAATATTCCTGCATGTAGAGACGGACATAATAGTCTCTAGGCCATTGCTTTCATTGGGTTTTGCCTTGTTCTGTTGCACACCCTGATGCTGTTCTGTTTGCTGATGGGTCTGACTCTGAATCTGTGAGAGTCAGGGGAAGAGGCTGCGGATTTTACACATCAGCATAAGCAAGCATGGTGATAGTGTTAGTGGATCTGCATATACAGTGCTTTTAAAAAAGGGTATTCGCCATGAAGTTGTTACAGTAAGTGTCACACTTTTAACATTTGGGGGGGGGAGGTGCCAGGACTGCATATCCTTGTGTACCCCCCAGAAAAATGCACTGTGCATTTATGTATCTTTACTTCAAAGGCCAGAATAACTGTATCTAGCAGATAGCAGTTTTTAGCTTTGTCTTGTACCTGGAGACAATAAACACATTGTTACTTTGAGCTGTGGGGAGTTTTCCCCTTAACCAGGGACTCTGGAAGAAGCTGTTTCTGCTGGGAGTAGGAAACCTTTGAAGACTCTGTGGGTCTCTGCAAAATGTGCTGCTACATCACACTGGTTGAACTGTGGTGAACGACCAGCTGATTCCACAAGCCACCAACAAGGTTGGCTTTGAAACAGGAGGCTGGGCACCATTTTGTCCTTCACCTGAGGCAGCAAAACATCTTGGGTTAGCTCTGGGCAGGCAGGCCTGTCAGGGTGTACAAGTAGTCTATCTGCTGGTCTAATAGCAATATATTCTCTCATGCCTATGCATTATGGGACTATAGGATTGCTCTGCAGATAAAGATAAACCACCAAAGATAAACCAGTAGTAACCACATCCACTTCCCATAAATCACCACATGAAAACATATCCAGTACTGAAACAATTATATAATTTTCTCTGTTGCATTTAGGATATGATTCATAATACCTTCTGTGAAAATAATCACTATTAAAAACAATGAGGCTTCAACATAAACGGCTTTAATTTGGGTGGCTATTTACACAAAACAGTCCATGGTCACTTTATAAAGCAGGAGCTAGCTGTCCTTGATTTATGACTATGACATTAAGGTTTTTATTTTCCCTGTGGCAATTTCCTTATAGTAATAGAAGTGACTTTAATGTGTTTATGTCAGTTTCCAGACTGATAACTCAGATGAACAAAGAACTTTAAAATAGCAGATATATGCCGGTAATGCAGCATTGCAAAATGCAGACTGGGCTCTATCTTGGAAATGATAAGGTGGCTTGCTGTTACTCGAAACCATGTTAAGTCAATTGGTCCTTCCTGCCTGCTTGGTGTGATGGAGGTAGGAAGACAATATCCAGCTGCCTCAAGTGCTTGAAACAAGTTGCCTTTTAATTCAGAAGTCTCCACCATGCAGTCATAACATTATCTTAGCCAAACTGATGCATTTTTTTTTTAAATCTCACAAATTTACATCAATGAGTTGGGCTCTGTGTTGGAGATAAGTCTTTGCAGTAGCTGCTAGGTATGCCCTGGAGAGTACCTGGCTTATCACAATATTGAGTAACTGAAGGCTGTAGCAATCGCAAAGGAAACCTTTCTATTTCAGTCAGAAGCCACATATTCATCAAATGCATTTGACAAATGTTCATTCTTTACCAATGCAAAGCCCTAACAGGAACATCCCCCCAAAGTGTTCTGGGGGCAAAAAATGTTTCCCTTTCTTGCTATTCTTTCCCAACACACCACTGACTATTGCACTGTCTAGCACAGGGATGAGGAACTTGTGGCTCATTGGAAGTTGCTGGACTCCAAGTCCCATCATCCATGACCATTGACCATGCTGCCTCAGTCCGAGGGGTGCTGGAGTTCAGAACCATCCGGAGGATTGCTGGTCCCCATTCCTATTCTAGCATAATAAAAACCCTGCACAGTTTATGCATAGTGGGTTTTATGTGCACAGATCCCAGTGCAGAAGTTATTATCAGTGTGTGGAAAGCAGAGCATGGAGATTGCTGAGGAGCAAGCACAATTCTAATTCCACCTTCTATGCATATATTTACCGGTATTTGCACCTTGACCACCTGACACAGGGCTGAAAAATTTTCAGATTATGCAACTGGCAAAAGAAAGGATGCGCTGTAGTTTCCAGTAGGGTGTTTGTTTGTTTGTTTTTAAAGCACTTCCTTAACAATTTTATCACAGTTAGGCCCAAGTACTTTCAATGGAAATAAAGGCAGAAATTGGATAAGGTGCAGGAGCATTATTTATAGTCAACATTTTACTGTCCTGCTATAAAAAGGTAAATGACCCCTGACAGTTAAATCTAGTCACAGATGCCTCTGGGGTTGTGGTGCTCATCTCGCTTTACAGGCCGAGGGAGCCGGCATTTGTCTGCCAACAGTTTTTCCAGGTCATGTGGCCAGCATGACTAAGCCACTTCTGGCGCAACAGAACACCGAAACCAGAGCAGCGCATAGAAACAGCATTTATCTTCCCGCCAGAGTGGTACCTATTTATCTACTTGCACTTCTTGGTGTGCTTTTGAACTGCCAAGTTGGCAGGAGCTGGGACCGAGCAACAGGAGCTCACCCTGTCACGGGGATTCGAACCACCAACCTTCTGAACGGCAAGCCCAAGAGGCTCAGTGGTTTAGACCACAGCGCCACCCGCGTCCTGCTATATTTGACCATGTAAAGTGGAAAGCCAACACTTACCAAACCTGCATTGCTATGGGTAGCCAGCAGCTACCCATACAACCCTGTATATGGGACATGGTACATCAATGTAGTCTCTCTCCCATAATTATCATTGCATGAGAGGAACTGTGAGTGCCCTCCTCTGTATCAATGCCATTCTCTGCAGCTTTTGATGAGTTAGTTGATCAATCTACTTATGAAGGAACCTTACATGGTTTAGAACCCCAGAAGATCAGGGTTCCAAGTTGTGCAGGGAGCCTACATGCGGGGTTTCCACTGCAGAAATTCGGCACCCAATATGCGGAGAACTGCAGGGACAGGAGCACAAGACAGGGCTCAGGGATTGCACCCCTGTCCTATCAATCATGTGAGAAGGGGGAAGTGCCTGAAAAGGGCTTATGTCTATAAGCTAAAGTTGCTAAGGATAGTGGCTCTTAGAACTCTACTGATTTGAGATGAGCACATTTTCTATTTAAAATCTCACACCAAATCTATTTGAAATCACCTTGGGGCAAATTTGAATTGAGTCTTGTTATTTCAAGACTACTTGAGGTTAGGGGTGCCATCTCTATGGGGCCACGCCCAGGCCCCCTTAGTATTTCACAGCCCACACCCTGTCACACCCTCCAGAAAGGTCTGATGGAGCTTTCTGTGGCTGCTTTCTGTCGGGCCCTCTGAGGATGTCACACCCACGGCACCCACAATGTTGGGTGGAACCCAGAGCACATGCTTGAGGTATTGTTAGGTACTATGTTCATGTTCTCCCCAAAGATCTCTTCTCTAACCAATAGCCTGCTCCTCCACTTGTGTTCAGTTCCAAAGACTTATGAATACTTTTAAACGCCCTTTTCTGTTTCTAGATTTAGCTGGCAGTCCTGAGCTCAGTCACTTCCACTTAGGGCTTCTGAAAGAACTGAGCATGCATAACAGGATATTGCCCTTCAATATTTATCTTTTCTTATGATTGCTATTTCCAGGGTCCTTAGGCCTGTAGTGACAGGAGCTGTCTGGCATGTGATTTCTGATAAGAGAGAGGTGTTCACACATGTGAATGCAAGAAGGCAGATAAGTGACAGTGTGTCAGATGAATGAAGAAATAAATCACCTATTGAGAACCACTGAAGCAGCAAACGGGGAGTGGGGGTAGAGAGTGGAGATTTCCCAAGACACTATTGTCTGAGCTCAGACACAGTGAGAGGGAAACAAAATTCGTCTCCGGAAAATGTTGATTCCTAATTGAATCTACAAGTTGCAATAGGGAAGATTTCTCAAGTCTTAGGGAGGGTTTAACTGAAAAATGCACACAATGCCCTTCTTATAACACTGTGAATAAAGAAACAGCTGCTCAATTCATTGTTAGAGTTTCCATGGCAAGAGAGGCAAGCGATAGGGCAAAGTTTGGAGACTCTGCAGGCAAGATGCCAAGATGAAGGTTTACATTTGACTTCTTCCACTCTGTCAGAAGCATGAATAGCATTTGCTTGTTGCTGCCTCTACCTTGAATGTTGTCCCATGAATGATAAGATTGCAAGGAGTGCTCATTTTTCTTCTTCTAACCCCTTTGCGGGAAACTGATACCAATAATTTGCTCAGTAGCCATTACAGTTTTATGGGTGCTTTTAGCTTATTTGGATATAGTTGTTGGATATAGTCAATAAAGGAATATAGTTGTTGGATATAGTCAATAAAAGAAAACACCATTAGTTTGCCCCCCCCCCATGGCTCCCCGCACTCCAGAAGAACTCCTGGAACAACACACAGAGGGAGGAGAGGGGGGATTGTTCTGTCTGGCAAACGAAAATATTTGTCCTGAGGCAATGCTCACCTTAGCACAATGCTGAATTCCTCATCCCTGTGTCCATTATCTTAAGCAGTCATTCAGTAACTTACTTTACGGAGTAGGAAGACGTTTTTGCAATCCAAACATTGGTCTGTGCTGTGGTTTGGCCATTCAGCCCAAGCTGTTGTAGGAGCAAAAGCTAGTGCTGGAGGCAATTGTTAAGCTTTTAAATCTTAAAATGCATGATTTCTTCTGCACAGGAAGGACTGCTGTTTGAAGACAAGCCAGCATGGGGGACCTGGCAGATGTTATTTCAATCCCTTGCAAACGCACACTCTTTTGAACAACCCTTCCACTCCATCTCATAGTTATTTATTTTGATCCTGAAATGCATTTCATTTTCCCTCACATTATGCTGAATGTTGCTGAATGAAAACTAATGCACACAGACCAAACATTCCTTTAAATCTGAATATTGGTGAATTTGAGCTATGGATGATGAAATAGATGACAGCAAAGTAAAAATATGAAATATTGTTTTAGATTCTATACTGTTATGTGTTTGGGGTGGGGGGTCTGAGCTTGTGGATGCAGAGGCATCCATAATTCCTGGAATTGATCAAGTTAGGATTGATCAAACATTAATTAAAACTGTGCCAAACACTGCCGGATTAAGTTTAGGATAACAAACCAGTCCAGCTTGAAAGAGCTGGCTGGAGACAAGCCATTAAGAAACAAAGGCTAAAATGGCTAGGGGGGAAGTTGCCAGAGTTTCAGTGGGCAGTGATGTAAGCAGAAGTCGTGTTTGGAAAGGCACAAACACACCCACACCCTGGGCCTATTTGACTGTAGTTTGACAGGTTGCTTATTGAGGGGCACATATCTCATTACTGCTATTTTCAGACCAGTTTTCCACAAAACTCTAGGGGAAGATTATGTGAATCTTTCTTACCCATCCCAAAACTGTGAAGGCTGCCCTTGCAGGAAAGTCACTGTAGCTATCATTCTGAAGTTTGGCAGGAGTCATGTCCACAGAAGTTCCTTTTTAAATAAAATATTAGTTTTTAAAGATGCCCAGCACAAAACTCTGTGAACGTATTTGCCTGTAATTTGGCAGGCTTGAGGTGCCAGTATTGTGTGTGAGGGATTCGTGCAAATGCTGGAACTTTCAGTTGGCTAAATAAAGTGGATTAAAGTTCCCTCTTGCCCTAGTGCAACAAATTCACTTTAAAAAACTCCAGACTTTTTGCAGTTCTAAAAGCCACGGGGAGATGCATTGAAAAGTGTAGGATTAACAAATGGTTAACGTGAAGCCATGGAAACACCATGCAAGGAATCAGGATGAATGCAGGATTAATATATATAACTGTCCCATAAACAAATCAGAGTGCATGCTTTTTTAAAAAGAAGAGTGCATACTCAATAAAGATGTGACATAATCTAGCCACTGGGTAAACTTTGAACAAGGAAATCAAAATGTATACTGAATAAACAGGTTGTTGGAAGAAGTCCTATATTCACAGTGGATGGGCTTTTGTGCCTTGAAATTTCATTCACTTCTGTCAAAAGGGGGGGGGGAGTTATGCCATTGCTTGATTTCCCAAGAGTGAATGGGAAGAATGAAGACTCTTCCCACCCCACCCCCAAAAGTAGGCTTGACCTCAGATCCTGAGCTGAATCAGGAAATCTCCAAAGCACCTTGAACTAAGGCAGGGTGTTTTCCAAAATGCCGAATTAGGACTGAATTCTATGGTTGGTGTACACCCCTATTATTTACCATGTTATTGTGGACTGCACTACCCAACAATAATCTTTATATGAAGTAATGCAGAGTTGTCATTCATTTGGCAGGTGTTGGATCCAGAAGCACAATGGCCCACAAATAATCAAAGATCAATTTTAAAAATCCCTGTCTCCTATTCATTGTCTGAGAAAGAAAAACAAGCTATTATGCTAACTATACGATATACTACGCTGTGGAATCTGATTCTGGTGATAATTATTTGACAGATATAAAAGTGAAATATTTTTCTCTATTACACTGCACATACTATGACTTGGCAAGGCAAAATCTTCTGTCTATCCATCTCTCCATCTAAGCTCTCCAAAGAGCTTGGTTAAGCCAGCAGTATAAGCTGGTTTCCTTTCCTGTTTTCCCATTCTGACTTAACTTACAATATTTGGCATTCACCTCCTAGTTGAACATAGTTCATTACCTAGAACTTGAGACCACCACTGTGGTCACAGCAAACCATTGGCACATGGGAACGATTGTGGCTGGTTTTTATGACCACCAAAAGCACTTTCCAATTGGAATCCCACTTGTCCTTTGAAAATACACTGAAAAAAGGCACTCTTGTTTCCCCTGGCAGATAGGCATAGGATATGAGAGCTGGGTTTGGGTTAATTTCCACAGGTGCATATATTATTTTCTCTTCCCAAGAAATAATAGTTGCCACCTATTGCATGACCTAAACACCCATTACATCCTGCTTTGTAACCGCATCTCTTAATACAGTATATATGCACTGGGAGAAAAAGATATAGACATCTCTGCCTCCAATCATATAGGATATCTCCACATAAATAATTGACAAAAGAGCAGGATAGTTCTGTCAGCTTAAGATGCAGGTGGAGCAGCAAAAGCATCAAAATGGAGAAATGGAACATCTGGCTTTGATACTCTATGACAGCTTTTTTTTTGCTCCGCATCTGTATATTTTCTTTCATTTTGGCAGACGGACAGCTTTAATACTGCTGTTGTGCTGTAGGGTTTCTTTAAAATGGTGAAATTGTATATGTATATGTATATAAGCGAGCCTTAACAATTAGCCAAGGCAGTTCCAGATATTCAACCTTTGTCTGATTCTTTGGAGTGTTCCCTGCTCCCATGCTAAGCATCCGTGGGTTTTGCAGGGAGCTGTAGCTCCCTGGACCATGTGTGAGATGAGCAGACCCACCTTTTCAATAGACTGGACTTGAGAGAAAGAGAAACCAGACAAGCCTTTGGCTTTCTGCCTTGTGTGGTTGTAAGTAAACGTAGTATTTCCTGTTCTTGCTACAGTTCCAGGAGCTGTAATAGACATAGCTCTGGCTGGCAGAGACTAGTTGAGCTATGCAACCTAATAAAACACTGGCCCAAACCCATTTTTAAAAATCATAAAGCTACAGTTAAATATAATGCAATAAATCTCAAGCCACTATACAGATGTTATCATGCAAGTCTACTTTATTAAGTGAAAACTACAGTAAAGCTGTCATGACTTAACATAGAACATTGGATTCAAGATCTAGCAACTGTAATAAGACGGTGCTAAAACATGCTAAAGTGCAGTTTTATCCTAGTAGCTGCCTATATTTATTATAAGTAAGAACAGTTTAACAACAATGGAAGAACAAGAAGGATGTACTTGACTTTACTATGATTGTTACTTAGTATGAGATTTAGTGTGTTGAGTAAAATCATCAGTTTTCCTTGCTGAGTTGGTAGTTTGCCATGGTATCTCAGGTCTATGACTATTAACCAAGCTTTGCTTTTTATGAACTATAATACTTTCATACTGCGAGGTTGGCCAACATAGTGCCCTCCAGATTTTGTTGGACTACAACTCCCTTCATTGTTGCTCATTAGTCATGCTGGCTGGGGCTGATGGGAGTTATAGTCCACAATAACTGGAAGGTACCATGTTGGCTAGCCTTCGTCTACTGTTTATTTCCCACAGGGAGAATAAATCAATTTCTGGACTGTACCCATTTTATACTGTATGTATAGGGCAGGGCTGTTCAACAGGTCTATCGTGATGTACTGGTCAATCGTGGGATGGCCCTGGTCGATCCTGGTCGTTCGCAGGATCATCTTCCCCCCCCCAAAAAAAAGCTCTACAACTTTGACTTCCCTAAAAAAAGCTCAACTACTCTGGGTAGATCACTGCTAGTTTTTTATAGTGGTTGTAGATCACGGTCTATTGGAAGTTGGACAGCCCTGGTGTAGGGGCTCACATGATGAAATGCTGTTTCACACACAACCCACACACTACATAGGTGGCCATATTTCAAAAAGTGAAAATCTGGACACAAATGTTGTTAAGGTTCATTTGGGGGGGGCAAAGTTGTTGAGCTTCTTTTAGTTTTCCCCAAAGTTGTTGAACTTTCTTGGCAAAATCACAAAACAACAACAACAACAACAAATTTAGATATACTTTAAAGGGAAAACAGCAAAAATGACACTGCTGACATAAGTTGCCATACACCAGATTTTCCCGGACATTTTACTGATTTCCACCCAGACACTGCTTCCAACAGCAGTATTCCATGTATGTCCAGAAAATTCTGAACATATGGGAACCTTAACACTACAACTAGATTAGACTCCTTGGAATCTAGATTTCTATGTGCAGGGTTGTTTTTTAAAACACACACACAGAGAGAGAGAGAGAGAGAGAAAGAGAGAGAGAGAGAGAGAGAGAGAGAGAGAGAGAGAGAGAGAGAGAGAGAGAGAATAGCATTCCTTTATGTGGCCCTCTATTTGCAGTCTGAAGTGGTACAATCTATATAAAAAATTATAACTCAGGGAAGGGGAGACTAACTGTTTAACCAGTCTGAGAACTGCGGTGCTCTGGATGGAACAGGGGTCTCTTATCACCCTTGATAAACTGCAGAGCTTCAGAGTACATATTCTGTTTCAAAACCTGTTTGAATTTGGAGCCAACTTGCATTTTAGATAGGACTGCCAACAAGTAGACCCATTTCAGGCAGCCAAAAGTCTTTAGGATGTCTAAGGCCATGACTACCAGGGAGAAGGTTGCCCATTCACTATGTTGAATTATGTTTAAAAGTTTTCTGATTGGTTCAGTGATGTTTTGATGGGGGACAAAACCATCTTGGTCTGGGGCTATTATTTTATGTAAAAAAACCTTAATCCTGTTGACTAGCACTAACGTACATATTTTATAACCCTGATTAATTGGAAAGGTTGCCCAAAAAGATTCTACATTCTGTTGGCCGTTAAATGGTTTTGTGAGAGCTGCAATCTTGAGCTGGTTTGGAGGTTCTAGCAGGGGAGCGCAGCTATCATATACCCTTGACCGAAGAACAGTACACTATTTCTATCTGGGATGGTCGTCCTCTTCCACCGAGCGCGCAGCTTCGGGAGGGACGCACATGGAGCGGTGAGGGAGGGAGGGGACACACAATGGGGTGAGAGATGTCGCAGCCAGATCACCCTCACATCCATGAGAGCTACAATCTTGAAGTGGTACAATGTTTTGGGGAGGGGTGTTCCTTTCACGAGGTTACTAAGTAGGCAGACTATATATGGAAATAAAGTTTCTTTGAATTGTTCATAAAGCTTGAAAGTGAAGCCATCAGCTCCTGGAGGTATATGTGGTTTCAATTTTTTTTAAAGAACATTGCCAATTTCTTTCTAGTGAGATAGGGCTATCTAGAAAGGTTTTCTCATCATGAGCTAATGATGGTATATTTAAGTTTTCTAAGAAATTGTGAATAGCTTTTTTTATTTGGGGATTGTGGAGTATATAATTTAGAACAAAAGGAGGCAGATTCTCAGCAGATGTCTTTAGGTGACAATGTTTTAGTGTCATCCTTTTTCTGAATACTGTGTATCCCTGCCTTGGATTTTTTCTTTTCACATCTGTCTGATGAAAATCTAGAGTTTTACCTCCATATTCATAAAAGCGTTGCTTCATGTATATGGTAAGAGGCTGTGTGTTATTAATTTCGAAAGAGTATATTTCTGCCAAGTGGCACATGCCAAGTGGAAGGACCTCTTTGCTATAGGCATACTTTTGGATTAGGGTTGGCTGAATAGTGCAGAGACCTGATTGGCCAGAGAACATGAAATTTACCAAAATGCCTCCCCAGGGCTTTTTTTTTTTACTGCTGGAACTCACTGGAACTCAGTTCCGGCACCTCTCAAGTGGGCACCAGTGCCATTATAAGAGAATGAGGGAGGTGTTCATGGTGAGTTCTGACATTTATTTTTCTAGAAAAATAGCACTACCTAGAAGTATGAAATGGATGTGGGACAGGAAACTGTATATGGCTTTAAGGTTGGGCTTTGTAAACAAAATTACTTGACATTTTGCTTGGGAGGGCTGTGCCTCAGTAGCCTTCGTGTACCAGCCTTCATTGAGTAGAAATGCTTCTTTACAGGATCATTAGCACATCAGTATATTCACTACTGATGAACAGAAGCTGACTTGGTTTCCTTCACCCCATTCAAAATCATGTCTATATAGATAATTATATAGCAGAATACATTGGGTAATGTTTGAATTAGAGTTTTCAGTGAACCAATTAAAAGTTTCAACAATAGTCCATCTGTTGTCAATCAGTGATAGAAATCATATTTTTGTATTTTGGTCCCTGAGCAAGTCCCTCCACTCTCACAGGGGAAGGCAGGCTAAATCAAATTGATAATCTTTGATCTGGCAGCTGAATTATTCATCTAGAATAATGCATATTAGTTCAAGCTGTTTCTACTGCAAGCCAAAATCATGGAAGCCATTTTACAACTGTGGGCCTGAAGATTATCAGGGGGATGAAATATCACTAATTGCTCTCAGGAATGAGAGCTAACAAGAGAGGCAAGTAAGATGAAGTTCAGGAAGGGAAAGGAAGACAGATGTGCTCTTAAATTTGATTTTCAATTTTTTTTTCTAAATTGTGTTTCAACACCAATATTATTTAAAATATTTTGTTTTGCAGGGGAAAGAGACACTGGATGAATGGTATTTCCTTTTCTATATGATGTTTTTGCTCTTCATTATTTTACTTTTTGATTGTGTGCTAAAGTTGCCTCAGAAAGTTTAATACTGCTGCTGGTGACACTGGTGCTGAGTTATTGACAGCTGTCACATATAAATGAAATTATAATTTGCCGTAGAAAGTCTCTCTCTCTCTCTCTCTCTCTCTCTCTCTCTCACACACACACACACACACACACACACACACACAATTTTAAAGGCCACAATCTCATACACACTTACCTGGGAGTAAACCTGATTTGAAATTCAGGGGACTTACTTCCAAGTAGACATTTCTGGGATTTCACTGTAAACAAACTACACGATCTACAGTGATTTTTCACACGTACTCAATAGGACTTACTTCTGTGTATATAAGATTTTTGTAGGATTGTAAGATTTTATTTTCCTGTTTGTTGCTAAACAACTCTAAGGCCTATTGCTTAGCTGGAGCTCAGAATTGGGGTTTGCTGTCTCCCAAACACTCTTCACCCAAGCTGCTGTTGGAGGGTAGTGAATGTGGGGCAATACTGGGGCAATCCAATCCATCTGTGGCAGCAACATGGATAAAGAGCTTACTAGAGGTTAGGTATAAACATGCTAACAGAAGCAGTATGCCTAGTGAGGTGGAGCTACTTTGCTAACTTTCTGGCAGTTGGTATTATAATTTTATTATTATTATTTTTTTAAAAAATTGTATGTTACTCAGCTGACCTTCCTTTGCCTTCTTCCTGTGCTGCAGCTGGTTCCCCTTTGTATTCCGCTGGTCTCTGCCGGTTGCCGCAAGCAGTGAGGGGCAACCGGCAGAGACCAGCGAAACACAAAGGGGAACTAGCGTGGGAAGAAGGGAAGAAGAAGAACTCCTCCGCTCCCCCCCCCCGCCTAGCCTGACAGAGTGGCATTTGCATAGCTGCCAAGTACCCCGTTTTCCCCGGGAAACCCCCGTTTTTACTTACCTTTTCCTGGTGGTCCCCCGCATCACTTCGTCTCCCGTTTTCTCCATTATTTTCTCCTGTCGGCGGCCATTTTTTTCTTTCCGATTTGCCCTTCTATGGGCACAAAAATGGCCGTCGCCAGCTTCAAAAGTCGCATCTACGCATGTCCGGAAGTGCATAGACGCTACTTCCGGTGTCGGCAGCGGCCACGCACTTCCTGACATGCGTACAAGCGATTTCCGAAGCGTCAACGCACTTCCTGGCATGCGTACAAGCGATTTTCGAAGCCAGCAGAGGCCATTTTTGGTGCCCATAGAAGGGCAAAGCGATACCTGAAGTTACGGCGACGCAACTTCCGGTGCCACACGGTTGCCGGTCCCAGATTCTGCAGTCCGGGACTTGGAAGGTAAGCATTTGATGGTGCTTCCGAACCCCCGTCAGTTGCCGGCTCTGTCGGGTGGGGGGTGGGGAGAGGAACGAAGGAAGAGAAAGCTGCCCTTTCACTGCGTTTGTTCCTCTCCCCTGCCGCCGACAGCAAGGACAGATCCTGGGGTTCAGAGTCTCCGAACCCCGGGATCTGTCCTTGCTGTCAGCGGCAGGGGGAGAGGAACGAAGGAAGAGAAAGGGCTACTTTCTCTTCCTTTTTTCCTCTCTCCCTGCTGCTGAGCGTGCACAGATTCCGGGGTCCGGAGTCTCCGAATCCCGGGATCTGTCATTGCTGTCCCAGGATCTGTCCTTGCTGTCAGCGCAAGATCCTGGGATCTGTCCTTGCTGTCAGCGGTGGGGGGAGAGGAACGAACGGAGAGAAAGCTGCCCTTTCTCTCCATTTGTTCCTCTCCCCCCAGCACTGACAGCAAAGACAGGAAGGCAGGCGGCAAGGACAGGCAGGGGCTGTTGCTGCCTGCCTGCCTTCCGCGAGCCAAGCAAGCGCCGCCACTGCCGCCAGTCCCCCGGAGCCCATAGGAACGCATTAATTAACTTTTAATGCATTTCTATGGGAAACGGTGCCTTGCTAGATGAATTTTTCGTAGGACGAATTGACCGTTGGAACGAATTAAATTCGTCTAGTGAGGCACCACTGTATTTAATCCCACACAGTGGTGAACGGTGCCACTTGGCTGCCCGGGGCGGCACCTCTTGGGGGCGGCCCGGCTCGCACGCCAGTACGAGCCGGGGCGGACTGCGCATGCCTGCACATGCACAGTCTGTCTGGGTTGGCATTGCTGCTCTGCTCGGCCGCCTTGCTCTGAAGCGGAGCACGCTACGGAGTGGGTTGCCGAGTGCCACCACCGCCCGGCAACCCGCTCCGTAGCATCCTCTGCTTCTTCCTGCTCGGGTGGAGGAGACGCGGGGCAGGCCAGGGGCTGGGGGTGCTGCCCCTGCGCTGCCCCCACCAGAGTGGAGCAAGGGGCGGCCCGCCCCCTTCATTCCTCCCTTGCTACGCGCCTGATCCCACACATCTTACTGGGTTGCCCCAGCTACTCTGGGCAGCTTCCAATATATATATAAACTAACTGGCCCGGCCACGCATTGCTGTGGTTCTTTCCTGTCATTCTCCCCACTCTGTCCGGACACATTAGTTATCCTGCCCCACCCCCCTGTCTGAGCCCTCTGTTGTCCACGGGGAGTGTTGGCCCCTGCCCCTGTATCTTCATAGCTTGGCCCCCATTGGAAGGAGTGTGGGTTTGTTGGTGTTGTTGGTTACGATGGTTGTGGGTCCGTGGGTGGTGTGGGTTTTTGGTGGGGGAGGGTTGATGTTTGGGGGTTCATGGTCTGGGGGTGGTGGTGAGGGATGAGGTGTGGGATGGGTCCATGGAGGGCCGTGGTCTTGGGGAAGTGAGGGATGAGGAGGGTTTTTTTTTTCATCGACGTGCACACGTGTCCAAAGCTGCCCTGAGCCCGTGCCCACCCTTGTCAAAGATGGTGGGAGCGGGAACACCGCTCAGTTCCCCCATTAAGATGGCCGCCATTTTCCTTGTAGTTCGCCGCCGGCGCTAAACAAAGATGCCCTTCCCATTGATCTGGATCAGGTGGTGAAGATGTTGCCGCCGCCGCCAGAGCCTGGAGGAGCGGAACCCCCACGCAGCTCACCCTTGAGCGGCCGCAGGCGATGGGAGTTGTACCGCGCAGGGGCTCTGGGCGGGCTGGCCTCAAGCCCCACAGTGAACGCGGCCCAGCACGGGCTCGGCATCGGCGCGGTGGTCGTAGGAATTTGTATCCCTGTCTGGACGGAAGGGGAGCGGGAGGATGAGCAGCCTATCGAGTCGGTTTTCAAAGCGGGCCGGGGTGGGGGGGTGGGGGGTAAGCAACTCTGCACATGCTCATCCTGCCCATCTGAATACGGATTGTGGCCTGGCCTGTCGGAGAGGGGGTGGCAAGGGGGGGGTGTTTAGTGGGGTGTTTGCGGTGGAGGTCCAGTTTTTGGTGGTGGCCCCGGGGTGTGGGTTGGCTAGTGGGGTGTTTGCAGCGTTTGTTGCACTCAACGTATCTCCCGTTGTCTGGCTTTGAGGGGTAACGGCCGTTTCGGCAGTTATAGCATGTCGGGGTGTGTGTGACATCATCCTGCCCTCAAAGACGCAGCTTCTTTCTATTGGATGATGTTGGAGTCTTCAGACCTTCTGCTGGTGACGTCTAATTTGGGCGCCACTTTTTGTGTGTTTGATCATTATTTTAGGTGTGAGAGGTGTGCTTTTTCAATCATTTTTGTATGCTAGATCCCTCCCTGATGGGCAAGGTACGTTGTGCCCAAATTTGTTGCAATTCGGTTCAGCGGTTACGGTGAAAGGCTGTTACATCCGAGTGCGCAATGCCTACATTTATATATATAAAGACATAAGAAAACATTAAACGGTGGTTTTTGTTTTTTAAAAAAACTTCCCTATACAGGATTGCCTTCAGACGGCTTGGGGGTCGGATGACTCCACACCCTCCAACATTTCTCCAATGAAAATAGGGACATCCTAAGGAAAAGTGGGACATTCTGGAATCAAATCAGAAACCGGGACGGCTTCTCTAATTCAGGGGCGTCCCTGGAAAGTAGGGACACTTGGAGGGTCTGCTCGCTAGTAAGCTATTATAGCAACTCTTCCCCACCTGGTCAGCTGCTTCTACATGTTAATGAGTAGGGACGTCACTCTAGCAGCATTGAATTTGGCTGGGCACTTTTCTTGTCACTTAGCTTAAGGGTTGGTGTAGCTCTGGAACATGCACGTTATCTTAGGATCATCAAAAGCAGATCACAGGAGAATCTGCATCTGTTTGGTCTATTAAATGGACAAAAAATGGTACTTGAATTTATTTTGATTGTTGATTGTCTTAAATTGCTCTGGGATGTTTGTTGGGAAGCGATTCATAAATGAAATAAAAAAGAAAAGAAAATATTTCCAGTACAGTGGTACCTCCGGTTGCGGACAGGATCCGTTCTGGAGCTCTGGTCGGATCCCGAGGTTTTCGCAACTGGAGGTGTCTGTTTTGTGCACGCGTGCAGCATGGTAGAGCGCTTCTGTGCATGTGCTCCTGCCACATGTGTATCCAGAAGGATATGTAACCAGAGGTGCGCGTAAGTAGAGGTATCACTGTAGAAGAAAGCTATATGAGGGAAAGAATATAACTTAAGTTCCCTTTTGTTTGCCTGTTGTATGCCATATATTAAAAGCAAGCATTTCTATGCGCTTCAGATAACAAATCTGGAATGCTTACTGTGGGTACAACAAAGATGGTAGCCACAATTTATTGTGACAAAACCCATACTTCATGATTATACAGTGGTACCTCGGTTTGCGAACTTAATCAGTTCCAGAAGTCAGTTCTTAAACCAAATCTGTTCTTAAACCGAGATGCGCTTTCCCTAATGAGGCCTCCCACCGCTGGTGCCCTTCCACCATTTGGCTTCCATTCGTAGACCGAGGTAAAGTTCGCTAACCGGGACACTACTTCTGGTTTTGCAGAGTTCATAAACCGAATAGTTCGTAAACAGGACTGTTCGTAAACCGAGGTACCACTGTATTTCCTTTAGGGATGAAATGTTGGGAGCTGACTTTCAACACTGGGGGGAAAGTTGTGGGCAGCTCATCCTCACCCCAAACTAGCTGTCAACTATTTTAAGAAGATTTTGCTGGAGAGACTGACGTGACTGTACTGCTGGTCCCAGCAACTTAAACTGGTTCAACTGACATGGCTTTTGCCAAGAAGCCTTGGAAGCTACAGAGGCTAAAACGAGTTGGCGGAAAATATCTAGAATCCTTCTATTTCTGATGTTCAGGCTGTGAGTTCCATTGACTTGCAGAGCTAAGATATTCTTAGACATAGAGTTGACCATAGAAATATGGTAAGGTTATCTGCTGCACTGACTGACACGGCTGTATTCTGAAAGTAGTGATGAAGCTGCACCAAGCCTATACAGAGAGCTACTTGTATAACAGGCCAGCATAGCAGGACTCTGCATTGCTTGGGAAGGGGATTTCATTGGACGTACCAGTCTGTGCTAGGAAAAGTAATGTTCAAGGAGGAAACATGGAAACTTCCTAAAGAGACAAGCAGTATTATGTATGGTCAGCAGAGGGAGCAGAGACACTACCCCCTGGTACTCTTGGTAGGGATCTGCGTTGGTTTTCAGCAGAATTGATTTTCGAAGTATCCTCACGCTCCCCAGTTCAGTTAAAAGGATGTTTAATTTAAACATAATGTAGGGTTCCCAACAGATGAAATCTATTTCTTAAAAGAGATCAATAGGACTCTTCATCATGCCAAGTTCCTCTCCCCAGCCCCTTGAACTGCCTCTGCATCTTCTACTTGCCTTTGCAGGCATGTCCAAAGTCCGTTTCGGGGGCCTAATCTGGCCTGCCGGTCGGTTTAATCCGGCCCCTGTGGCAGTTTATTTCCTGGGGTAAAATCCGAAAAAGAGCTCAAGAACCCTTAAAAAAGCTCAAAAACGTCAATCCTATAAAAAGGTCAACAACTTTGGTTGGCCCTTTGGTCAGCCCCCACGGCCCTTCACTTCATCAAACCTGGCCCTCTTTGAAAAAAGTTTGGACACCACTAAAGCCTGCGGGATGACAGAGGACTCAATTTTAGCTGCACCATGAAAGGCTGCTGAGGGAGCAGAGGAGGATAGACCTCTCAGGGCACATTTGGACAGAAAATGAACAGAAGCTCACTCAGTTCTCCATTTATTTAACAGACATGCTGGCTCAAACTGTGTCATAGACAGTCTTTCTAAACGAAACCAGGGGGACGGGGTGGGACTTGTGTATCTCCAATTAGAATTAAAGGTGATCACATTATGCTATTAGTGGCAACTGTACATCACCTTGAGATGATTGAGAGGTGACTAATCCTGGAATAACAACAACACCACAGAGGTGCAGCAATAAAACTGCTGGCACATTTGCAAAACTAAGCAGGGTCCAGTATGGCTTCAAATTGGATGGGGGACCCATGTTGAGACTGCTGCATTGCAAGAGATAGGACTAGATTACTCTATGATTCTATGAACTGCTTAGCTAAACGGTGAAATGGACATTTCAAATAGATAGGATAAAAACAGTTGAAAAATTAGGAGGAATGGTCAGGAAACAGAAATGATCGAAACAGACATCTTGGAGATCCTTGGTAATGTGATTCCATCCATCAGGCATTTGCTACATATACCTCATAAGGTCATTATGAGGATAAAATGGGGAGGAAGAGAGCAATCAATGCCCACCACCTTGAGCTCCTTGGAGGAAAGGTGGGCTATACATGCAATAAATAAATGATAAATATTGACAATTGGTGAGCAGAGGCCTTTTAAATCAGAGGCTATTCTTCTCACAGCAAACAGCCATGATAGCTTGAGATAACCAAAGGGCAGTTCTGATGAGAAATGTACAAAGGACACCTGATAGCATCTCCTCCATTAGCAGCTATTAAGATAGAGTCTTTTGCTCCCTCAGGTATAAATAGATTCTTAGTATCCTAATCCTCTGGCATCCATTTGCACATGCAGGGATAACAGATAAGGAGAGCCGAGGCTTAATGCTGAAAAAATTATTGACTCAAGTAGCTCCTTTCTCACACAACTGCTTTAAAAATACTCTATCACACCCCCACCCCCATTAGGGAATCTGTTGTGGTCAGAAGCTCAGCTAGCATAACTTGGCAGATCACATTCTGTTTCAATTGAACTCTACCAACCCACGCCTGTTGTTTCTAATCTTGGCTTTTATTTACAGGTAGGTAGCCGTGTTGGTCTGAGTCGAAACAAAATAAAAAAATTCCTTCAGTAGCACCTTAAAGACCAAATGTGCATGCACACGAAAGCTCATACCAAAATAAAAACTTAGTTGGTCTTTAAGGTGCTACTGAAGGAATTTTTTTATTTGGCTTTTATTTGTTTACTTACTCATTTTAAAATGGGGGGGGGGGAGAAACCCTGATTAAAAGAACATTCAATTAGCGTTGCCATACGTCCAGTCGGCAGCAATGTCCGGGTGCAAATATCTTGGAAAATCTGGACGTATGGCAGCCCATGTAGGGAGTGCCATTTTTGCAGACTTTCCATAAAAATAGCTCAAAAACAGCATTGGGGGGTGGGGTGGCGATTTTGCCAAAAAAGCTCAACAACTTTGGCCCCAGAAAACCAAAGCTCAACAACTGTTTGAAATATGGCAACCCTCATTCAATTCTTATAAATGAAAATGGACAGATTGTGGCCCCTTATTTTTTTTATTTTAAATAAACTCTTTTGGCTACCACCGGTTGCAGGCAGACTTGGGTACTATGACACCCTGTGAGAGGCAAAAAATTGACATTGTTCTCCAGCCCTCGCACTGCCTTCCCAAAGGCAAGTAAGGAAGCACCAGGCTTTGGGAAGGAGGCGATTCTGTTATCAAGAACCTGTTGATATATGCAGAACTGTGTCCACTACAGTTGGGGGAAGATGAATTTATAACACACACACACACACACACACACACACACACACACACACAGCTCCAAATATATTTGTCTTAAAATCCCTTTCTGGGTCCAAACTTTGGGTGTGCTGAACATTAGCTTTGGAGAGAAAGGAGACTTTAAGTGGGGGTTGAAAAGTTTGCCGAAGGATTTTCAGTCTCAGCTGTCCACTGATTGCAGCACTATTTATTAAAGTTAGATCTCTTGACAACTTTGTCAGGGTGAGTGAGTCAGATCCTGGTCCTTTGGCCATGGGTCTTTCAAAGTTTAAATTATGAATATATTCGGATAAATGAAAATTGATCAAATTAGCATTGAAAGTTGTATGCACCAAACCTTTGATATCCCTCTAGCCCCTGTAAGAGCACTTCTTCACACCCACATATTGCCCCACTGGCATGACCTCTGATCACTTCATTTCCACATGTCTTTCTGTGCAAATTGAATCTACAATCCTTTGGAGGTACAGTTGTACCTTGGAAGTCAAATGGAATCTGTTCCGGCAGTCTGTTTGACTTCCAAAATGTTCAGAAACCAAAGTGTGGCTTCTGATTGGCTGCAGGAAGCTCCTGCAGCCAATCGGAAGCCGCGGAAGCTCCGTCGGATGTTCGGCTTCCAAAAATACTTCACAAACTGGAACAGTTTGGGAGCCAAAACATTCAAGAACTAAGCTGTTCGAAAACCAAGGCACAGCTATATTTTAGAGGTTCCAGGCCTACATTATATAGATATTGTTATACATTTACAGTGGTACCTCGCTAGACAAACGCCTCGCGGCACGAAAAAAATCACAAAACGAAAACGCTTTGCGATTTTTTGGCAGACTTGCAAGACGAAGTTTCCTATGGCCGTGCCATAGAAAACTTTGCAAGATGAAGCAGGGCGCCGCGAGGAGAAAGTCAGACCGAGAGCCCGCCTGCCTCGCGCTTCTGCCACCGCCATCGCTCAGAGCCCACCCGCCTCGCACTTCCGCCGCCATCGCCCAGCTTCCGCAGCAACCGGATCCCCCATCACTCACCTTAAGCCTGCCTGCCATCACGTGAACTGGTTGGGCGCGAGGGTCCGGCTGCTGGGGAAGAAGGGAGGGAGCCTCTCCCTGGCCCTCCTCCTGCTTCCCCCTGAAAAACCTCCGGTTGTGGTGGGTGAGTCGGCGCCTTTTTGCACTCCCCCCCATAGGAACGCATGAATTAAATTTCAATGCATTCCTATGGGAAACCGCGCTTCGCAAGACGAAATTATCGCAACACTTGTGAAATGAATTAATTTTGTCTTGCGAGGTACCACTGTACTGGATTCAGAGACAAAGAACGTCCCCTGCAACCCATATACAATTAGAGCCAATATACATTTTCTCTCCAACTAGTATACATGTTATAACCTCCAAATATGGTTTCACATCTTTTTGTTTAGCTATTTCTCCTGACATAGTGGCACAAGCTACAAACTTTTTAGCAACACTTTTGTTGAAAATGTTCTTACTCTTAAGTTGCATTAGTGGAATTTCACAGACAATTTGAGCTTTTGAGTTTCATCAGCAGTTTTGGACAAGCTTGTTATGTTCTTTTAAGGCTGCTTTGGCGGTGTTTTATGGAAATTTTCTGTAGATGGTAATATAAAATTACTAAACCAACAACTTGTCAAATGGGAAACTTACATAAAATCAACGGCCAAATTAGACACATGCCACATGCAACAGCACACTGAGTAGGGATGCAACACACGTGTAAAGAAGCAGGGCACATCAGCTAAGTCACAGACAAAATTCATTTTTGAGAGTTCGCCTGAATGTACTGCATGATTTAAAAAACCTTGCAAAGGCAGCATTAGTAGTGACAAGGCTGGGAGAAAGGCCTAGGCATTAAAAAGCATGTTTCTGCAAGTCTGAGAATTTTTGGAGTAGCAAATCTCTAGTGGAAGACCACATTGCACATTACAGAAGCTGTGTGCTTTATTTTAAAAATCACAAATCCTCAAACTAATCGGCTCACCCAGGCTTCTAAGATTTGATATTATCATGCATTTAACTGCACAGCAAAGAGACTTCTAAAACATGCCAGAAAATTACCAAATGCTTCTTCATATGTAAGTTGCACATAAAGAAAGATATTTTGGTTTTGCAAAATAGCACTGTTTACTTTTCAATCACCACCTTGTATGTACATTACATGCTAAGTTTATTTCAGTTATCAGCAGGAGGAACATGTCCCACTTGTTGAGGCTACATGCTAACCCTGGGCCTCTGGAAAGGGAAGAAGACTGGCATGAATGAATGAATGAATGAATGAATGTTCTGCATAAGCAAATAATTCTCCATTTTCTCAGGGTAATTTATAAACACGAAAATTCTTTATATTTAGAAAATATACATCCCAAACTTTCACAGTAAAAGCTCAAAACAAAACAATGCTCTGGGCAAAATTTGCAAGACTGGTGTAGTAAAATAGAGATTCCATCTGCTGTTAAGAAATGTTCTTTAGTCTAGGAGGCAAATAAAGAAATCGATGGATTGCAGTTAATGGCTGTGTTGGTTTTTTGCCCCAAACCATTCTAAAGTACTATCCTATGACTTTGCTAAAGTTGACAAAACTTTCACCTGATGATGTCTCTTGTAGTCTTGTTTGGTTTATAATTAACTGCCTAACACACTTATATCCAAAGAGGATAAAGAAAATGAAAAAGTTGTTGGTTTTTTTAAGGATGGCAGAGATTACTAGCGAAGATACCATCCTTATCATGACAAATTAAAATACCAATTTGCAGAGCAATCCTACCAGTGCCTGTTCTATTCCCCACCATTCACTGAATAAAAATAATTTTCAGAAAGCCTTGCTTGTGAAGTTGAATAAATGCCTACATTCTCATCACATTCTGGAAACTGGCAGCTTCCAGAAGGCTCTTTTTCTTTTGTAAACTGTTATACATTATCCCACTTCTCGGTGTACTTTTAAGCCATGGAAAGTTTTGCTAGCTTCACTTTCCAAATTGAAGCAGTGTGTTGTCACACAAATAGCAAAAACATCATTAACACCATATGAAAAAGGCACAATTCAATATTTCAGAGTCTGAGAATGCAGTCCTATACCGATGGTCCACCAGTTGTTGAGGGCTATTGGACTCAACAGAAGCCTGGAGACTGAAAGGGCATTGCTAGCTGTGTCCATGGAGCTCATGAAATGTTGCATTACCTGGTGTGTGCTGGAGGTGTTCAGGTGTGGTGGAAGGGTGTTTGTGGAGGCCGCCCTGGCTGTCACCACTGAGGGGGGTGACAAAATGCCAGGTAGCACTCACCGCAGGGCCTGCAGTGCACCCGGGCCATGCGTCTCTCCTGGGAGAGACGCAGTGGCTTGTAACCGTGCAGGCTCCGTGCTGTCCAAACTGTCTGCCCGCTGCCTCCCCTCCCCAGCTGTAGGGTGGCTGAGTGGGAGGAGGCAGGCAGATTCCGGAGGCCCCACGACGTGCCACCCCATGTGCCCAAGCGGCTTTCTCCACTGCTGGAGGTGTGTATACATCATCGTAAATTATTTACTTCACTCACAATGACCTTGTAGAGGACTCACACAATACCTGTCCGTGTATGAATGCAATGTGAGCATCATCGCTTGCATACCACTCCTTGATTCATGAGTGCTGGTGCATTTTCCAGGGATGTTGTGGGTGTGTCTGTTTTACAGTATCTTTGTATTTTTTACTGGTGTGTTTTCTTCCACACTGAGCACACATTGTGCATGACAATAGTTCTACTGCAGCATCATCATCATCACCATCACATCCTTGTGAGCATAAGGAACTCAATGGAAGTTACTTCTGAGTCTGCACATGTAGAATTGCACTGTGACAGTATTTTCCAAGTATGATAGTATGGGGAATGTAGTCATATTATAAGTAGCACTATTATTATATACAGAGTGCTTATATACAGAGTTTTATCGCAAGTAACCGCAAAGTGGTTGACAATTTTTTTAAAAAATCATACCATTACAAATCAAAAAGCAAAATTAAGATAATGGCTGCTTACTCTCTTCCGTGGTGAGTGGTGGTTGCGGCCTGCCGCAGCACCTCCATTGCTCCTGGAGCCTCGCCACGTCACCCTGGCCAGTTGAATTTCCACTCCAGCCACCGCAGAGCACCGTGGGCACTGCCAGCTCCCTGTTAGAATTAATTCTATCCATGGCAGCCTGGGAGGCAGACCTGGACTAAGCAGGCTCCACTCAGGTCCGCTCCCCAGGCATATATTCGGGCTGACAGGTCTCTTGGTAAATCAAAAAGCAAAATTAAGATAATAAAATATCAACAATATCAACATTCCGGCAAATTTGCTGCATGGAATTTTTTACTGGATTATTATTATTAACAGCTCATAATCAGTTATTTTGGAGCTACATACTTAGAATGTAGTGGATTCGTTCAATATCACAGCACAGCACAGTGTTGGATTCTATAGCTGTTTGAGCCAAAGGTTTTGCAGATGAAATGTGCACAGGAAACTACAAATAATCACTATGCAATCTGGTCTCAGCTTCAATTAACCAAGCCCAAGGATAGCGCACTGAAGTCATTTTCAGAATTATAGTCTCCAGGGGACAGTAAATTCCACACTTTTGAGTTGCTTTGCTAGTAAAGATGCCTTTATTCTGTGGTAAAATATCCACTGGGCACCTCCCATGGAGCTAAGGATCAACTTCAGTGCAAAGCATCATGACTGCTTGTCAGAGGAGACAGTGATGAACTGTGTCTTCAAAGGAAGCAAACGAAACTTTCTTTCCTTCTGTTCACATCAGAAGCAAGTTCTCTGCCCACAGGACCCTTGAAAGGGGGATTTTCTGTTTTCAAAGGAGGGCACTACTCCTTGTGCAATAAAAAGCTCCAGGCAAGTTTATTTGAGCTTTCCACTTATCTTCAGAAAGGTTCTTTGGGATGGGAGTGGGGAGTGTAGCATGGTTTTGAAAAAATGCCATCCCTCACCCCCCCACCCTTGAGATAACATAAATCCACCACACCATGTCACACATTTTGTTTTTTGCTTATAAAATAGACTAAAAATGACAACCTATAAATTGCGAATAACTCTCCTGCTCCAATTGGCAGCCCCATTCTGATGTCATGAAATGGGCATTAACGCTCTTAACCGCTAAATTGTAATACACAGGTGGTAGTGTGTTTTTTAACTAGGCTTGCTAATACAGTACAAGATGATAAACATTCCCCAAGCTCATCAACACTTCTGCCAAAGGAATTTGCATGTCCAAGACTCCTGTGATTAAAAAGCTAGTGCAACCATAGCTCATATGCTTCTTTACCAGAAATTAGGACAGTTGTCAATCAACACAGGTATTTTGGAACCCACAACCTGAATTGCATGTACCCAGGAACCACCACCCTTTTTCTTATAGATGTTCTCTCGGCATACAGAAGTCTTGCTGAGGATGTCTCTGCATGGCTTCTGCAAAAAGCTCACCTGTTGAGAAGCTCTTATATCTTGATAAAAGTAAAGGGACCCCTGACCATTAGGTCCAGCCGTGACCGACTCTGGGGTTGCGGCGCTCATCTCATGTTATTGACCGAGGGAGCCGGCATATAGCTTCCAGGTCATGTGGCCAGCATGACGAAGCCGCTTCTGGTGAACCAGAGCAGCACACGGAAACGCCGTTTACCTTCCCGCTGTAGCGGTAGTAGCTACTGGTATTTATCTACTTGCACTCGACGTGCTTTGAACTGCTAGGTGGGCAGGAGCTGGGACCGAGCAATGGGAGCTCATCCCGTCGCAGGGATTCGAACCGTCGACCTTCTGATCAGCAAGCCCTAGGCTCTGTGGTTCAACCCACAGCACCACCTGCGTCCCCATATATCTTGATAGATACTGTATATTTGCATTTTCATATAGCTTTTTTAAAATAAAACTCTTCATCTGAGTATTTTTATGTTTTCCTTTTTCTTTTAGCAATCATTCAGTAAGAGCAAAAGTTGTCTTATTGATTGGCAACTTGCTAAAAGCCTTTTCACTTGATTTGTTTACACTACAGTTTAGCAAACAGTTCTTCATTACATATCTGTAGGTGCCAGGCAAAAACATTCCTCTTCTCCTAGGCCTTTGGCTAATTGAACAATCTGCAGCCTTTAAAACTGTGTGTGTGCAGGGGGGGCGGGGGTGTTTGTTTGGTACTGTGATATAAATATTTGTGCTTTTATATTGTAAATTGCCCAGTGATGCTCAGATGACGGGCGGTATAGAAATTTTTATAAATAATAATAATGGCTCAAGGAATGAAAAGGAGTTGATCACAGTTATTTTGGGAGCATGTCACAAGGAGGAGTGAGGGGAAATGATAAATAGGTGGAGTCTTGAGGTACGCCCTAAGAAAAAGTGAGACAGCAAAGGAAACATGTAATCTCCTGCTTGTTCCAGCATAAGGATTACTTAGCCGTGAATTGTGATTCATAGCCAGTGCCATTTGAGTCATGTTTCCTCTGGGGGGCTCAGCTTTACATATCTCAAGGCTTAAATCCAGTCTAGTTAATAAAAGACAAGGCAGGAGAATATGATGCAGACTTTACTTCATCTACCATCTTTCAAATTTTGTCATTGTTTTGCACAGTCATGGAATGTCCCTCAGGCAGCTGTTCAGTCAAATGAAGCCTCCCCCCAAAATGTATTATCTGTCTGTGTGTTTTCTTCAGAGTCAATGGGTATTAATCTATTCAGTATTCACTTGTTTTGCCTAATTTACTCTAGAGCTTTCTAAAGCCAATATTCTTTTCAAATACAGGAAACATCGCTGCGTGTGGAGAAACAGCATGCAAATTTAAGTTTTGAAAAAGTAAATGCCATTCAGCTATGATCTAATAACCATCTATTGATAGACCATGGGGTTGCATCCAATAGTGTCATTCAACTGACGGCAATCTTTCCATCACTGGAGAGAAGCCTTTTTGGCCAATTCTCCCTGCAGCCTCTGTAGTGATTGCAATATTGTGATGACATTTCCTTACTAGAGACATTGGGAAAGCCACCATATGTCTCCATATGTTGAAACCAAACATATTACAGCCTCTGCCCTCTTTATCTGCTCCAAGGGGTTGGGGGACTCTACAGTGCAGGCATAGGGAGGGGAGATGCAGGGGGAGGGACAAAATCCCGCAAGTTGCTTCCCAGACTTACCATCAATTGAGTAAATCGGGTTCTCCCTGCAAGAGAGGGCACGTGTTGCGGTGGGTCCTGACAACCAGATCTAGGTGTTGGGGCAGGGACAATTGGAGCAGCCACAACACCTGATTGGCGGTCCATCTGATGGGGTGCAATTGGGCTGAGGGCATGCCAATCAAAGAGTCAGATGGACCACAATTTATACGCTGCATGTGCCGTAGAGAGCCTCCTTCTATGGCATAGTGCACATTGGAACACCCGCCCACCTCTGCCTAATTTTAGGGCTTGCACCTGACCTTGCTATGCCATCGTGTGTCATCTGCCATTGTTGCAGGGGCACAGCAGGAATTTTCCCCACTTGGCTGATTGGCTGTTCCCACTTGGGTTTTGCCTACCGCGTAGCAATTCATCACAACTTGTAAGTTGCGGATAGGCTCTGGTTTGTGCTGATGGGGTGGAATGATCCCTTACCACCCTATCCACAGGTATTCCTCTTAAAGGAATCCATCGGCCTTATGGTTGGTATTCCCCCAAGCAGGGTTGCCCTCTCCACAGTTCTGGGCACACATGGGGGAATCAGGGCCTGGTGGTAGTCAGGACCCCCATCCCAGGTGTGGACCTGTTGCTGACTCAAGGTGCGTCCTAAGTCAGCGCTACTCTAGGTAGCTTTTGGAACCAGAGCCTACGCAACCACTCACTTGATTTGTAATCAATAAAGTTGTGACCTAAATTCTGCCAAAAACCAAACCAAAAATCTGAGTCATGTCTAAATTTATTTCTAGGCCTAGGTTACAGGGTCTCCACACGCAACACCATAGGATAAAATCCAGTGAGGATTGTATTCATATATGCCCGGTTCCTGCACATGGAGGGATCATGATAGTGACCAGACTCAATTTGTTTCCTCCATGTGTGCATACAGACGCATATATCAGGCCATTCTAGGGAAAGACAGGTCTGCATGCACACCCCATATCCTTCACGCAGGTATCGGAAGGTGCCATCAGTGGCCCACCCCCAACTTGCCTTCTCCCAATCCATACAGCTTCTGAGAAAGAGAGGGAGGAGGGAGCTCCGTTTCCTTGTTCTGGTCACTGCTTGTGTGGAGGACAGAAAGAAGCTTCCAGAAAACGACAGTGGGTTGCCTGCAGAGGAATGGGCCTTTACAAGAAAGCAAGAATGCTTGCACCTGATACTGCCGCTGTCTCGATCTACCCTGCCCCTTCCGTTTAGTATGGGCAGTGCAGCCAAACGTCCCATTCCTCCTAATGCTCTGGCTTGCCAAGTGAGGAGGAAGGGGGAAATCTGTGCTCTGTTACTCCCTATCAAGACGCTTCTTTGTGAACGTGATGTGCAGAGAAGGTATGCCCTGTGCAAATTTGTCTAATCCTTCTAAAATCCATTAGAAAAGCAATTATTGTTTTATTATCATCATACATATGTTAAGGTTGATTAAAATATTACACAAATGTAAACAGTTTCTCACTCCCGTCCAACACTCAATATAGCCTACATAGATTTTAGCTGATCCCGGTAAACATTGAAAGCTGTTGCTCCTGGTCAGTTTTTGTCTTTTAAAAAAGCAGGAGATCCTCCCAAATAGAGTTTGGAGATGAGGGAACACTAGCTACACCCCCCCCCAAAAAAAACCCTTGAAGAAAAATCTAATTCTTCCTTCAGCTGCCATAGTTTGGCTGACGACAACACTGTTCAAAAGACAGTTTTGTGGTATATTGTGAACATTGTCTCCTTTTCCTAACATGCAGACCGCAGGAACAAATTTGAATAGGCTTTTACGCTAGCTAATGCCACAAAACTAATGGACATAATTATATGAGATCTGCAAATCCTATTCATTATGAAGCATACAGAAGACAGAACATTTGTGGGACATAACTAATGGTTTTGAGTGGGAACAAGCTAATCCCCTTCCTATGTGGAATGTTTTTTAAGCTCAGCAAACAGTTTCTTTCCAACACAATTAGCTGCAGGTGATGGTGTGAAGAGAAAGTAAGAATTGCCTCCTCTGAGGTTTAATGCAGACTGACAGAGCAGGAAATCTATAAGTTGAAGAGCCCCATTCCAGACAATTCTCTAAAATGTGACTTTGTGTGTGTGTGTGTGTGTGTGTGTGTGTGTGTGAGAGAGAGAGAGAGAGAGAGAGAGAGAGAGAGAGAGAGAATGAATAAAAGTGAGACATTGTAATCCAAGCAGGCATGCACACCCATACACACACAGTCACATGATCATTCCCCAAATTGCTTTGTTGAGGCTTGTAGAATTCTCACTAAGCAGTTATTCTTTCCTAGGTTTCTATCTACTGGCAAATGTCAGACCTCCTGCTGTCATCAATAAAAAAATCAAATGGATGAGATAAAGTAAGTTGATGCCCTCTGGTGTGCTTTCTGACTAGATTGTTAAAATAAGGAAGAGAGGCACGGGTGGGGAGGGACACCCATGCTCAAAAGGCGACAAGGGAAGCTTCAGTGCTTGATAGTCTACCGAGTTTGCAGTTCCATTGTTTAAATGGGAGGGTGCCTGGCTCATTTCCCCCCAGAAATGGTTCTCAGCTGTACAGAGAACCAGGCACAATTTCATGATGATCCTGTGCCACAGGACCTGTCAGCACATATTTGTGTGCTGAAGGATTCATATTCATGGCACTGGCATTGACAAAGAGCTCTTTGAATATATAAACATGGATCCTAACATTTAGGGAAGAGCCATAGCTCAATGGAAGAGCATCTGTTTTGCATGCAGAAGACCCCAGATTCAATCCCTGGCATCTCCAGGTTGGGCTGGTGCAGCCCCCTGCTTGACGCTCTAGAGAGCAACTGCCAGTCAGTTGTAGACAATACTCAGCTACTGTAGATAGACTAAAGTTTTCCATGTGCTTTGTTCATGGAAGAAGCATCTGAAGAGCTGTGCTCATAGAAAGAGAAGGTGTCTCTGCCCCAAATGCTTATTCAGCTCAACTTCTTAGCTATGTCCTGCACTCCACACATTATACAAGAAAATACAATAAGTATACAGATATAATCATGTCAAATTCCTAATCTAATCCACAAAAATAGCCAATAATCTCATATTGACACAATACAGACTAACAAATTTATTATGGCATAAACCAGGAGGAGCTAACATGATGCTCTCCAGATGTTGTTAGAATACGACTCGCAACATTCATGAGCATTGGGCTTATATTGTAGTAGGTGTTGAAGTTCAACAACATCTGCAGGGCACACATTAGCTGCCTCTGGAATAAACGTTTGTGGCCCTGAGACAATTATCTAGAGCAGGGTTTCCCCAGTTGTGGTCTTCATTCAGCCATAGCTGCCAAGTTTTCCCTTTTCTCGCGAGGAAGCCTATTCAGCATAAGGGAAAATCCCTTTTAAAAAGGGATAACTTGGCAGCTATGCATTCAGCTGGTCTGTAGCATGTCTGTAGATCTGTGGTTGAAGATGGGAAATGGCATATCCATCACCATAAAATATCCATATTGGTCTTCTATTGTATTCGCATTGCATCCTTTATTGTATTGCAATCTGGATTCTACAAAATTCAGTAGTCCGCAAAAACCTTCAGGGATTTTTAAATGATCTGATGGAGAGAAAATTTGAGACCCACTCATCATGAACTCTAATCTATGCAAGTATATGCCAATAATAATTATATCTACGTTTTAAAAAATTCTAAGAGGTGAGCAACATAAAATTCTCCTTGAATAATATAAATTCAATACAAAGAATAAACTAGTCAATTGGTCAAGGACAGAACAGATAACACATGGCTGGGTCACATTCCAGTGAAGGCTTGAGCAATTAAATACATATTTAGCTAGTATTTGCAACTTAGACCTACGGTAGTTGACATGCTATGGCTATTCTAAACCATGGTTTAGCATGAATGCATGAGTGTGTTTGCTCCAGCAGAAGAGATTGACATGTCAATCTGAAACCAGGCTTGTGGTTTAGTTGGACAACCTATGTACCATAAACCATAGGGTAAACCTTGGTTACATCCCGTGGTTAATGTAAATAGAGCTAAACCACAAGCTCAGGTTTGGATCCATGGCTCAGTGCAGTTCAGCAGCAGAACACGCAGCCACAGTACTTTTTGAGTATCCCAAATGCTTGCACATTCATGTGAAGCCATGATTTGGCTTAGTATGACATGTGAAACAACCTTCAAAATTGATGGTGCTTGTTTGATGTAAGGAGTTCCACATTATTGGCACTGCTGCACTAAATTCTCTGCTCCTAGTATTCATGCAGCAGACATCATTTACTACAACTAAAAGTGCAGGGGTTGGTCAGGGATATGCTGTGGAAGACGGTCCCTCACATAAGCTATACTAACTAACAAAAAAACTAGTGCAGATTTTTCTGCAAAGATGTTGTATTCTGTTGATGGTCCTTTCCAGTTAACAACTGGGCTGGCTCCATTTTGTGCCACCTACAACTTCTGAAGCAATGTGCTAGTCTTTAAGGTGCATTCCAGCTTTTTGTCGTTTTTGCTGCAACAAACTAACATAGCTACTGCCTCTAGAAACTATTTAATCTGAACATTATTATTATATTGGATTATACTCAGCCTCTCAAACCACACTGTATTACCACAGATATTTTGAATTAACAATCCCATTATCCAGGGGAAATGTTTTCCTTAAAAAGAATGAATGAAAATGCTCATTGTATTATTATTGCATTAATGTTGTTACGGCTTCTGACTGACTATTCTTCTGTTTCATTAATGGTCCAGAACTGTTGGTAAATGTTTTCTCTGTAGAAACTAATTGTTAGGAAATAGTCTCTTAATGCCTGGGCGTCTCTCCAAGTATTTGAGTAAGAGGGCCATCAGAACTTAGAAAACTGCTCTCTCCTTCCCCAGATAACAAGAGAGGGTGATGTATCTGAGAATTCCTCAGGAACAGGAATTCCAAAGTTGGACGGTGATAAAGAAGAGGTGACACGACTGAAAGGTCTGCCTTATTTCAGGTGCTTGGGAAAGGAGGGTGGGAAAGATGGGCCTCATTTGCACAATACATTTCAAGCATCACCTTACCAGTTTAAACAGTCATAGCTTCTCCCAGACAATCCTGGGAGCATTCCCTCCACTACAACATGACCCAAATCTGGGACAAAATCCCGTGTGAGTCATGTGACCTACATGAGATTGGGAGCACGGTGTCCCCAAACATGTGATTTGGAGCACCATGCAAGACTGCAGACCCCGAAAATAACCACTTTTTTTTCAGGGCAAAACTTTGGTTTGAAATCGCATGAGAGCAAGGCACCCAAAATGGCTCCTATACTCTTGCAGGAGGGGAATGGGATGTCCCAGGTTTTCCAAGGCAGTTGAAGAGTATGAGAGAGAGAGCCGTTGGGAGAATCCTGTTCTCTTCGCAGAGCTATAATACCCTGAGTTGCCTGGGGAGAGACGCTTAAACTATTCTGAGTATTGTAGCTTTGTGAGGAGAATAGGGATCTTTTAACAACTAAGGAGTCTTAACAAACTAAGGGGGTGGGGGAAAGCCATGTTTGTTTAAAATGATAATGCTTGAAATGTATATAGTACAGATGGTCCTAGGACTCAGAATATGGCAATCTATTGTTATTAAAGCCCAGAAAGTTTCATTATTTCAAAGGACGTTATTTCCAATTATCCCATTGGTAGTATCTGATATAATTTGGACACTTACCTTTGGACTACTGCCATCGCTAATGCTCACTGAGACAGAAAACAGATATTTGAGGAAACCTTCCTGCTGGCATGGAGACAGATAGAACACCATAAACGGGACACAAACATGCTTAGTCCATAGTGACCCAGATCAGGGGAAAACTACATCCAGTCAGAGCCAAAAATATGGGAGAGCAAAACAAAGTTGTAAAAGCAGATATGTACCAGGAATTAATGAATCAATGTGATCTCCAAGGCCAAATAAAAGAGCAAAGTAAATTACCCAATAGGATATATTATGGAAGACTGTAATGAGATCTGCCCACATTTTTGAAAAAAAGATGGCTGGAAGTTATATGTGTGCCACTGGCAGTATCTGTGATTCAAAATATGAACTGGACACGTGTGATTTTATCAAACACAACTGTTTAGATCCCACTATTTCTGCAGTTTAAAAAAAATGCAAGCATGTAAATGTTTGTAGATAATTATAATTGGGTGCATGGGCTTAGTTACCTAATTTGATTGATAAAGGTCAAATTGCCTGGGTTCAAGTGGGGCAACTATGGTTGCCACCTTGCTGTTCTTGACTCTGCATAGCTCGCCCTGGAAAACAGCTGGATTTGCTGTTACTACCTGGCTTTCTTTCTCAGACCAGAAAGAAGACCCTGGGCAAGATAGGAGAGAACTGTAAGGGAGACACAGAGGTCTAAAGAAATACTATTATTTGTGGTGCGACACCCCTTTTGCTTGTATTTATTTTTGATTCAGATTTGTCATGGCCAATGGCTAGTACAATAAAGTTCTTTGGATTTGGTCGATTAAATGAATTTTATTTGATTAATTATTTTAGATGATTATAGCTTAAATTTGCATATGGGTGGGATAATAGTAATAATAATAATAATAATAATAATAATAATAATAATAATAATAATAATAATAATAATAATAACAACCACCCTAGGGTACAAGTAACCACCCTAAGACAACCTTGCCTGAATCTTCATTTTGTAAAGAAATTTGCTACTCACTTGGTACAAAGGGCAGAAACAGTTTTCATGATGGGGATATATATCCAGAGAGAACTACCACAGTTCGTCAGGGACTGGGCAGAGAAGGAATAGTGGAGACTGCCTCTCCAGCTGACCCTTCCAGAGAAGAAGACAGTTCAGAATTACAACAGAGGTTTGAGGGAGGTCACAGCTCAGAGGAAGGTGAGGGGAAAAGTCAGGAAATAATTGGAGAAGAGGCAGAGTGAGAGCAGCTGGTTGACACGTTATTACTAGAAAGCATTCCAGACCCACCATCTCCCAGAACCTGGCGAGCCTTAAAAGTTGGAGAGCAAAGAGCTCAAAGACAGATGGCCCTAAGCGGCAAATGTAAGGGGTGTGTGTGCTGTTGACGAATGAGGAAGTGGAAGAAAAGGGGGTGGAGATTTACTCGGGACAATGCCATTATTCCAAGAGGCTGCATTCTCAAGCCTCTCTCTGTAAATATTGAAGAAAAAGCAGATGGTAAGGACTTTACCTTGTTTTATCTATTCCTGGCAACCTGCCATGGGGGTTAGTTCCTCTGCCACCTGACACAGTTATAGGAGTCCCTGCTCTCTGGTGTACATACATACTTTGAGTTCATGCAGTACTTTCCCCACACAATTGCATGGAAGAAATTCTACCATATCATGAACCAATTCTAACATATTTGAATTTGAATCAAAGTCATTGACATTTACTCAAGCAGAGCCTCCGCTGACTTTTCTGAATTTTGCAAAAATAAAAATGGATTGAAAATAAGAATTTGTGCATTAGCTATTCTTATTCTTATTCATGCTTCACCCACAATTATCTAGCTGTCTGCAATACTATACAGTAGATCCAGACAAGGAAAAGACTGGATAGCTCTTACAAAAAAGTTTGTGGTTATTTCTATGCTTCAAGAAAGCAGAACTAGTTGAACCCACTGCCAGAGGTTTACAGAATCTCTGCCAGACACAGGAAAGAAGATGCCTTTAGAGGATTTTCAAATGGAAGTCTGAAAACACAGGGGCTTCTTCTACCCGGACTGTCACACACATCTTAGATGAAAAACGAGCATAATGTGAGATTCTCCCTCTTAATTTATGCAAAGGCTTTATTCAGCCAGCTGGATTTGTTTGTTATGCATTGGGATGCTCACTGAGAGGATAAACAGAGCCAAAAATAAAGAGAACCAAGCCAAATGTGCAAGTGATTTGGATTCACAAGTGTCACATTTAGAAAGATTTCATCATCAGGCAATCCCAAAACAGAGCAGTCTACGGTTTGACAAGATGGAAATAAATTGCTCTTTATATCTACATTTTTCACACATGCTAACAAAGCAAATGTGGACAAATGAAATATTGAACTAATAATAAATAATATCTAGCATGTTTATCATACAGTTTAAGTATCCTGTCAAAAGTGCTTCTCAAATATTCTCAGTAATCCTTAAAACTTCTCTGTCAGGTAATCCAGTATCATTATCAGACTCATAATACAAATGGGAGACAAGTGAAAGTGAATTGTTTTCTGTTCCTCCTGGCAAACTTGTGGGACCCCAGTCTGGATCAGGACCACAGAAGGGACAAACAGCAAAAATCCCCACATGCCAGGATTCTGATCTGGTCTGGGCCCTCTGTGATGGCAATTTCTCAGAAAATATAAAGTACTCAAGAACCAAACATATGAGTAGTTTGTCTCTGAGATCCAGAAAACAGTAGCTTGTGAATTCCGACGTCCAACAGCTCAGCTCTGACTATTAGGCATTTATTACAACTTAAACGTTCATATGTAAATTAAGCAATCCATCAGCATTATGCATTTCTTTCAGTGAAATAAATAACCATCTTGTTGCTCTGGAGTCTCTAGAAGCCCCACTCTAGTCCCACTCACCAGCCACCTTTTGTTATTTTTGATGCTGTTTGGTTCTTTTATTCTGCTGATCACAGCTTTTGTGCACTATGATTGGAAAAGCACACTGGATTATCAAACCTGGTTTCTTTCACACCCTTTTATACTGCACTAATGAAAATTGATTAGAGGTTGTCTATCAATTTTTCCAACTCATGGTCCTAATGGAGACTGCTTTTTCCTTTGTTACACTTAACTTTGGTGAGAAACAGCTCTCTATTGTCTGAAATTTGTTTTCTGTCTTTTAGCCACTTGGGGATTATTTCTTCTTTTTAAAAAATAATAAAAAAAACTTCACCTTGTGTCAACTTACTTTATTTAGTAAACTGTTGAAAGGCCTTTGTAGAAGGTATAAAGCATATGCAGATGAATTTATGTCAGCAGCTTCTCCTTTAAGACATTGTTCCTCTGACATGTTGAAGAAGTATGGAGACCAAAGACCATTCCCTCCCCCTCCCCTTTCCAGAGGTACAGAGAGTTCAATGCAACTGTTAATCTTTGGTGGTATATCATTCTATGCTTGTGGTCTTAATTTACTCAGTAGCAGAGGAAGTCATGCTTTCAGTTTGTGCTTTGCCCTTTTAAAAACTGATAGAGCCTTGTTTCTTTTATGCTATAAATGTGGTTTTTATCACTTTTCCAATCTAGTATATAGAAGACATGTGTGCACATCGAGCAATGAATAAATGTAATTTCAAAAGGTATCCTAGCAACATCACATCCGTCTCCCTGATTGACAGCCCTGTGTAGAGTAATATCAAAGCATATGTTAGAGCTCAGGTTATATTTGTTTCCTTTATTTAAAGATATTTCTTCCCTATGCTACATCTGCACAACAAGTGATTAGGCAGCAGCATGATGATATTTGATATTTGAACGTTTGTTTGTGTATGTGGGGGGGGGGACACATGTGGAGGTATAAATTGGCCGGTTATAAAATATTGAGTAAGAATATAGTACAATAAAACTGTAGCAATTGGGTCTAGCTCGCATACTGATGGCTGCAGGCTCAGTCCCCAGCATTTCTAGGTAAGGCTGGGTAAAGACTCCTATCTCAAACCCTTGAGAGCCATTGTTACAGGTAGGTAGCTGTGTTGGTCTGAGTCGAAGCAAAATAAAAAAATTCCTTCAGTAGCACCTTAAAGACCAACTAAGTTTTAATTTTGGTATGAGCTTTCGTGTGCATGCACACTTCGTCAGATACGAAGTGTGTATCTGACGAAGTGTGCATGCACACGAAAGCTCATACCAAAATAAAAACTTAGTTGGTCTTTAAGGTGCTACTGAAGGAATTTTTTTTGTTTTCCTTGAGAGCCATTGCAGACAGCATTGAGCTAGATGGATGAATGGGTCTCACTTGTTACAAGGGTTGTTATCAGTGCCATGGGAGCCTTTTTTGCTGATTTCAAATTAGAATGAACAAATCAATATCATAATCTGAACTCCTTTGTTGAATGAGGAATACAAACATGTTAAAATAAATACCCTTGATGTTTGTTGGGGTCTTTATTTTTGATTTTTTTGGGGGGGGGGGTAATGTCAGAATATCTTGCTTAACTCACACCTTGTATAACATTTTAAAATTCTCAGGGTGCCTCTTCTTCCGAAGTCAGACTCTGGGTGCCTCCAGACTGTATTTTGCAGCAGAGATTCAAATGCATACTGGGGGTTTAGGTTTGCGTGGTTGAAAATACTGCTTTTAATGTTTTTATACTGCTGTAGACAGCCCTGATATTTTATGAGAGGGTGAGATATGCTCTGTCACTTTGATACAACAAATCCATTTTTTTAAATGAACTTTTTGCGTTTTGGAAAGTGACAGGGAAATGCATTGAAAATGTTGGGCGAACAAACAACTAATGGGAAGATGACTGAACACCCCACAAGCAAATCAGGATGGATGCTGTCTGTCTGCTCTTTGTCATATAAGTGCCCTGTAAACAAATCAAAATGAATACTTAATCAAGACCAGACATAATCTAACTACCATGTGAGCTTTGTGCAAGCAAATGAGGATGAATGCTGAATAAACAGGTTGTCCAGAACAGTTCTCTGATACACCAGCTGCACTCTGTCTCTCTCTAGGAAGAGAGTCCTCCTGTTTTTCTCTCTTCCTGTTTAATTATACCCCTGCTCAAGCAGCATACGTTCCGATGTCTCTCAGGGCCATTTTATTTTTTGCTTCATTTTTGATGAGGCCCCAGAGAATTCTCTGATGAGACAGATTTATAGACAATAAGACAAGACACAAACAATCTTTTTTATTGTTAAGTCAGTGCCAAAATGACAGGCACACTAGCACAACAAGAGTGGGGGAGATTGCTGGGTTTTGGTGGGCTTTTTAAACCCTAATCTTCTCCGCCTCCTTAATTTTGAACTTGTCTCTTTCCCCCTCTGTAGTGGCCCAAGACATTTTGCTGCCTGAGAACAAGATAGCTCCTCACCCCTCCTCCATGCCATGTTTAGATGCTGACTGGACTGGCAGCTGCAAACTGTTGATGGGGCAATATTTTCACCTGCATCTGAGGGCAACTGGATTGCTTAGACCAGCTTTTGCCAAGCTGGTGCTTTCCAGATGTTTTGGACTACAACTACACAGCTGTGCTGGACAAGGCTGATGGGATTTGCAGTCCAAAACATCTAGAGGGGACCAGGTTGGTAAATCCTGGCTAATGGGGTCCAGGGCAGGCTGCATGGTACATCTGTCCTCAGCATCATCTGCCTGAAGCAGCTGCTTCACTCTGCACTCATTCTTATGCCTGCATCTCTCTCTCTCTCTCTCTCTCTCTCTCTCTCTCTCTCTCTCTCTCTCTCTCTCTCTCTCTCTCTCTCTCTCTCTCTCTCTCTCGTGCTCTTCTCACTTTTAGTCCTATTGTAAAAGCTTTCACATATCCCAATTCTTCATTTTTGCAGGTGCATGAAATTACTAGTGCCATTCAGAAAAATGATGGTTAGAATTAGAAAGTCAATGGTGAGCATAAGGATGGCAAAAGCCAGTGGGAAGTTTACGGTACATGTGTTGACAGTTCAGAAGTGTGGGGGAAAGAGCTTTACTTTCAGGAATGAGGGCCTAATTATTTCTCTTTCAGATTTTAAAGTGCTGGCAAGTTGGAACATGTCCTGTATTGAAACCCTTGAAAGGCAATGTCATAGCCAATATGTAAGCTTGGACCATTGTTTCTTAGCTGCAAGCTTAAGTGTTCAAATTCCATTCCAGGATTTTAGCTAGAATGTGTCTGAAAGGCTTGGCAAATATTTGTAGAAGAAAATATGCTGGACTACAAGCTGATGAAATCATTTCTGCCCAAATCTGCAAAAATTAATTTTCATCAGCAAATAGATTTACGGGAGGAAAAGCATTGTGAATATTCATTATTGCAGATAAATTTCCGAAGAGAAGCAGTGTTAGATCACTTTGCACAAAAGACAAAGGAATCCTGTCAGAAATCTATTTTCCTTTCAAAATATATGCAAATGGGAACTGGAGAAGGGCTGGGATCTTGGTTGCAGGGATGTTGAAGAGTAAAAATGTGTACTCCAAATACTTTATGCAATAGAGCTGTCACAAATTTATTGTTCCTAATTACAGAATGTGCCATACAAAACACATTGCTTTGCAGCAGCTAAAAGAAACTTCAGATACAACACTGAAACATTTCATTTTTTAAAAAAAATAATTTTTATTGGATTTTTATACAAACAAAGCAAACAAGACATACAGTATATTTTCTGTCCCTTCAAATACCCCCCACCCACGAGTCCACCTCTGCCACCTGTGGCACCCGCTGGTGTTGAGAATCAAAGGGGTCCATTATAAGGCTGGGTTTGACCTCCCCCCTCCCCCTCCCCCTCATCCCCCCCTGCCACTGAGAGGACAAGGACGGAGGGGTTCTGGGGGCAGGTTTCCCCACAGCTGCTCCTTTAAACACAGTACCCATAAAAAATACAAACGAAAAAAGCAAAAATTAAAAAGTAAAAAATAAAAAAGAGAAAAAAACAGACAAAAATTTAAAAAAATTCCCCATTCTTATATTCATCACATTGTAATTATGACTTCCTCAGATCTCCTCTTCCTGGTTTTCCTAACTTCTCTAATTAATTATGGCGTGTTTTCTAATCCAGTTCCAAATCTTATCCTTATAATATTGACTTAATCCTCCTCCTTCTTCATGCTGCCCCCCCACAAGTCCCCTCCTGCCACAAGAGGAACCTGCGAGGCGCAGCACTTCAAAGGTTCCATTTTTGTGTCTGGGCTTCCCTCCACCCCCCCTCTCCTCCCCAGAGCACCCCCTGCCACCAGGTGCTTCTGAGCAAAGAGAGGGGGAAGGCGGCCCTCCATCCAAACACTTATCTGAACGCAATCATATTAATATAAATCTAAAAATTGTTTCCCAAGCCATTCTTCTACCTCCCTCCAGAAAACTGAAGTTTTATATCTATTCGCTCCCCCTTCTCCTCCCGATGTCCTTTTCCCCCCTTGAATCAGCAGTCCTTTATCAAGCCAAGATTTCAGAAACCGTTAATCAATCACCAAAATACTTTTTTAACTAAAATTTTTTTACCCCACACCCATTCTTTCCCATTTCCAGATCCAGGCCTCTGTCCCCCCTCCCTCTGCCTTTCCTTTCCCTCGGTTACCCATGCCCAATTTTTAGCCCCTCCAAAAGCCCTCTTTTCTTCAGTCTTCAATTCATTTTGTTGTTCTTGACAGCTGTCACTTTCCTTTTCAAGTCCTTGTTGTTCTTCCTCCAAGTCACCTTTTTTATAATCCACCTCAGTTTTTGCAAAGTCCAGTTCTTGTTCTTTACTTTCAGGTAGGCTTTCCACATTGTCCTCTAAGTCCTGCTCTTGAATCAAAGTCTCTGAACATGTTAAACTGGAGTGTTGCAGTGTCCTGTGAATGTCCTTCAAAATCTCTAAATAGTTCAGAACTGACTCTTGGAAGCTTGATGAATACATTGTTTTCATTCCTTCTAACCACAAACTGGCAGGAGATTAGGAGGTAGAGCACACTGGAAATTTCCATTCGCTCACGCTTTCCTCCATCTTGGTTATTCCATCCATTGTCTTTGACTTTTCCACAAAAAATAGTCTCTTAGGTCCAGATGCTTATCTTTTAATAAAATCTTACAGCCAATAGAACTTTGAACAAATTTTTACAGGTTTCCTTGTCTTTTAGCAATTTTGACAGCTTTGACAGCTGTCAAATGAAGCCTTCCCTTTGTGCACTTACTGATCCTCGGGAGGTAGCGGCACCGGGATTTGTAAAGGGATACAAAGTCTTTGTTTCTTTCAGGTGCTAGAGACAAAGTATCTTTTTTGGCTTTGGAATGTTTAATGCGCCTCTTATTCAGCCATTAGGAAGAGATCGACTCCCGTTTTAAAATCTCTTCCGATTTTCCAAAATTGTTAAATTTAGAATCCAAAAAGTCCCCACGAAGATTTCACTTACTTTGCAAAGGTCTTTTAAATTCTTGGGAGAATCTGCCGCTGCCCGGTAGAAGACTCGGGGCTCCGCTCTATGGAGGTTCCGATGTTGACCAAAATGGCTCCTGCGACTCCAACTCTGCTGACTCTCGGGGACTCTACTGGGTCCCCGGGCAGCGGAGGAATCGCCGAAAACGGAGCCCGCCGGTCTCTGAGCCTTCGGGACGCTCGACCCGAAGTTCTTATGGGGAATCCGCGCGCCCCGCGGAATCCCCCCCTCCGCGATGCCAGGGACTGCGGAGCTCGCAGTCCCTGCGTCTTCTTTCTCCGGCGCGGCAGACCGGAAGTCTGAAACATTTCAGTCTTCCAGGGCATTCTCTCTAAAATTAGGATTGCTATGGTTCAATCCTAGAAATCAGCACATTGCCATACTAGTGTTTTACCTATGTGGCACATGACATTCTTTGTCTTAGGAATTTCCACATGGTCATCCTGAACAAACCTAAACCAAGAAAAAAACAACAACCCTGTTTTGACCACATTAATAGGGTTTCCTCATGTTCCAATTGCTAAAGGAGTCAAATAAAGAATAATGCCCAGACCTCCCATTATCCTGACATTGAAATAGTTTATTCAATCAATGCTTCAAAAAATGAAAAAGATCATTCACGAACTCAACTTCTTGATCATTCACGAACTCAACTTCATCAGAACATTGACTCATGTTTTAATCTTTCAATTTAGGCACTGTTGCTAACTGCTAGCTCAACTACTCTATGTAGCAATGCGAGTCTTTGCTGCAGTAAACACATAACATGTGAATGGCTGACTTCATAGTTAAGCAGTAGGAGATTTGTGTTGGGGAGCCCTGACTGGTGGCAACTCCTCAATATGTCTCTGCTGTTTGTTTAAGAATGTGAAGCTTCCCTTTAAACCCGAAGCAGGGACCTTCTTCCTCAAGAGAACCACATTCCTTCTGGGAGCTGCAAGCCAGAACCACTGAACACACATATGCACCCTCTCTCCACCCGCCAGTCATTCCAGCATTGCAGGGGGTTGGGCTAATGACCCTTGGGGTCCCTTCCAACTACACAAATCTATGGATTCTATGATTATTTTCATCTCACCAGATCATTAACTATTCCAGAACCTCTTCCTTAATTTAACCTGTCCACTCCCCAGTTATGGGGTTGCCAAATTTCAAAAACTGAAAATCTGCCCACAAAAGTTGTTTTTTGGGAGGGGGGAGTTGCTGAGCTTTTTTTCTGTTTGGGGGGGCAAAGTTGTTGGGTTGGTTCTTTTTTTTTGCCAAAGGTTCTGAGCTTTCTTGCAAAACCTCTCTCAAAAAAAGATTTTGAGCAATTTTTAAGGAAATTCATCAAAAAAACCCAACACTTCCGACCCGGGTTGCCATACGCCTAGGTTTCCATACCCCTATCCGAGGTGACCCTTCCTGAATCCCAAAATGGTTTTCAGCCTTCTAGTGGGACAGTGGACATGATTTTCACTGCTTGACAGCTCCAAGAAAAATGCAGAGAGCAAAACCAACCCCTGTATATGGCGTTTATTGATCTGACTAAGGCTTTCGACACTGTAAATCATAATGCCCTGTGGATTGTCCTTCTGAAAATTGCCTGCCCAGATAAATGTGTGAACATCATTTGGCTCCTCCATGATAATATGACAGCAACAATCGCAGATAACAATAGCTCTCAAAGTGAACCATTCACAGTGGGATCAGGTGTTAAACAGGGTTGCGTTATCGCCCCAACTCTATTCATTATTTTCATTGCTACGGTCCTACACTTTGTCTAAGGGAAACTCCCCACCGGAGTAGAAATCATATATCGAACAGATGGAAAGCTCTTTAATCTAAGCAGGCTGAAAGCAAAGAGTAAGGTTACCGTAACTTCTGCCATTTGTTGTTGTTTAGTCGTTTAGTCGTGTCCGACTCTTCGTGACCCCATGGACCATAGCACGCCAGGCACTCCTGTCTTGCACTGCCTCCCGCAGTCTGGTCAAACCCATGTTCGTAGCCTCAAGAACACTGTCCAACCATCCCGTCCTCCGTCGTCCCCTTCTCCTAGTGCCCTCAATCTTTCCCAACATCAGGGTCCCTTCCAAGGATTCTTCTCTTCTCATGAGGTGGCCAAAGTATTGGAGCCTCAGCTTCACGATCTGTCCTTCCAGGGAGCACTCAGGGCTGATTTCCTTCAGAATGGATAGGTTTGATCTTCTAGCAGTCCATGGGACTCTCAAGAGTCTCCTCCAGCACCATAATTCAAAAGCATCAATTCTTCGGCGATCAGCCTTCTTTATGGTCCAGCTCTCACTTCCATACATCACTACTGGGAAAACCATAGCTTTAACTATACGGACCTTTGTCGGCAAGGTGATGTCTCTGCTTTTTAAGATGCTGTCTAGGTTTGTCATTGCTTTTCTCCCAAGAAGCAGGCGTCTTTTAATTTCGTGACTGCTGTCACCATCTGCAGTGATCAAGGAACCCAAGAAAGTAAAATCTCTCACTGCCTCCATTTCTTCCCCTTCTATTTGCCAGGAGGTGATGGGACCAGTGGCCATGATCTTGGTTTTTTTGATGTTGAGCTTCAGACCATATTTTGCGCTCTCCTCTTTCACCCTCATTAAAAGGTTCTTTAATTCCTCCTCGCTTTCTGCCATCAAGGTTGTGTCATCTGCATATCTGAGGTTGTTGATATTTCTTCCGGCAATCTTAATTCCTGCTTGGGATTCATCTAGTCCAGCCTTTCGCATGATGAATTCTGCATATAAGTTAAATAAGCAGGGAGACAATATACAACCTTGTCGTACTCCTTTCCCAATTTTGAACCAAGCAGTTGTTCCATATCCAGTTCTAACTTCTGCCATAGAGCTTCAGTATGCTGATGACAACATAGTGTGTGCATGCTCAGAGGTTGACCTCCAAACCATCCTAAATATCTTCGCAGAAGCTTATGAAAAGCTGGGCGGATATTTGCATATGCTAAAATTTTCCCTGGGCAAGCCGGCGCAGCTGCTGCTCTATCTATCTATCTATCTATCTATCTATCTATCTATCTATCTATCTATCTATCATCTATCTATCTACCATGTTTGTTTGTCTCCACTTTTTGCCAAAACCGCTTGATCGATTGCGTTCAAATTTGGACACAATGTCACATGTGAATAAGCGAGTGACCACATACCATGCGTAGACAGACATCACAACAGCGCCAGGTTAACCCCCCCAAACCCTGTGTTCCATAACACACCACTCAGACAGAAGTGCATACTGGGAAATAGAAGCCAGAAGCTGCGTCTCACAGGGTAGGGCAGATCGTAAAGTCAGGAACCAATATGCTATAACCGCCACAATGACCATTCCTCCACAAAGGGCCATGCCGGGATCCTGCCCCTAGCCATCCACGTCCCACCGTCAAACAGGCCTCGCCAACACCACCAACACCGCACCAAAAACCAAGCCCCACCCCACAGTTGCCGTCCCCTTCCCTTTCCCAAACATCTCAGCTCAGCTATGCAGGGAGTGGAGGTGGGGACTCACCTGTGTTGGGGGTGGGGTCAGGGCGGGGTCAGGATGGGTCATAGGTCGGGACGGGGTGGGGGAAGTCACAGGGATGAGCCACAGCAATGTGTGGCCGGAGCAGCTAGTTGATAATATTTGCAAAGCATCTCAAGGTTTTCAAAAGACTTGCAATGAACAATTGCTTTATAAACCACCTGAGTTTTGCAAACAGATGCTTCGCTATCCCTAGTGAATTGCTCTCCTACTAAACCACACATGGAAAGGAGAGTTTTCTTTGTTATTCTAAAAATCTTTTCGTATGGCTTATCACACTTAAAATAAGCGAACTAGCTCACCCATATATACACCACATATTTGAAGAGACACTGGTGATATATGGGTTTCTTCTTACATTTCCCCACCCCCTCATTTATTTGCTTCCAATTTAGTATTCATCAGTTGCGTCAGGTATTTTCATATTTAATATTCTAATAGAATTAATTTAAAATCTGCCATTCAAAGAGAATTTCTATGTTAGCATGAAATTTGCTGGATTAACACAAAATACAAAGATAATCTAATTGAGAGGGAAATGAGAGGGAGACTTTGGTAGCTTTATAGTTAACATTTCTAATTTTTGCCCTTATACCCCTTCCCTCTGAAGGGCACTCTTTGGATAATGTCATGCATAACTCTTTATGTGCATAGTTTTTAATGGGGTTGCCCCCCAAAACACACACACACACACACACACACACACACACACACACACCAAACCTTGAAATCTCCTGGAGGTCTGTTTTATCTGAAGCTTTGGATGTGACAGATTGACATAGTAAAACAAGCGCCTTTTGTGTCTTCTGGCTAATCCTCTGCATGTGATGAAAGTTTATGATGACAAATAGACTCTTTCAGCATATCTAAATGATTATTTTAAAGCACGACAAATATAAAAGAGAGAAAGCACAACTCCCTACAAGAGACAACATTTAAAATGCATGATTGTGAAAGTGTTCCTAGATTTAAAAAAAACCCACATCTTTAAAAAATAAATACATCACACCCTAATGTAGGTTATTAATAAAACAGATGCCTCAAAAAGATACCAGCCTCTAGGAGGAGAGAAATAAATTGGAATAGTCTTGCTATAAAAAGAAGTGGGACATAAAATATTGTCATTTCCTAACTGTAGTTTCACTGGTAGAAGTGTCCGATGAAAGGAGATGAGCTAATGGGTTGCTCCAGCCAGCAGAAAGGGGAGTAGTATTTTTTAATGCTATTCTCTTCCTGCAGATCATTTGCCCTTCAAAAATCTGCTCCAGAGGGTGACCCTTTGCAGCAGCATGCCACCCCATCACCATACTCTAGTTCGGGGTCCCCAAACTAAGGCATGGGGGCCGGATGCGGCCCAATGGCCTTCTAAATCAGGCCCGCGGATGGTCCGGGAATCATCATGTTTTTACATGAGTAGAATGTGTCCTTTTATTTAAAATGTATCTCTGGGTTATTTGTGGGGCATAGGAATTCATTCATATTTTTTTCCAAAATATAGTCCGACCCCCCCACAGGGTCTGAAGGACAGTGGACCGGCCCCCTGCTGAAAAAGTTTGCTGACCCCTGCTCTAGTTAAATAGGCAGAACACCATTTTCCTCAGATAATGGAAGGAGTCCTACCATTCATGGATGGCTCTTTGGTATCCAGGCCATTGTTCTTCATTTAACTAGCCCATTTCTCGCCCTCACCATGAAAATGTGGACAAAGTAGAACCCGATGAAGGCCAAATCCACATGCATTTAAAGCACTATGATACCACTTTCAACAGCCATCGCTCCCCAAAAAATTCTTGGGACTGTAGTTTGTTAAGGCTTCTCACAGTGCATTCCATGGCATGCTTGGTGAGGATGATGGAGGTGTAGTCTAAAACATCTGAAGGGCACCAAGTCAGCTGTTTTAATGCATGGAAAAGAATAATGTAAGGGTTTGCCTACTGCTTTCTGAACATCTGGGGAGAGGTAACCACTGTCCACATCAGCCTCTCGTTGTTTTTGTTTTGTAAAGTTAGGGGCTGACTGTGTCTCACCTGTGGGTAACACATAACATACAGATACAGAGGAGCCTAGGGAAATAATGTGTTGTAGTAAACCTGTCATTAAAAGTGCAGTAAATCACAGGAGTAGTCATGTTTAAGTAGCACATATGGGAAGGGAAAGCATCCATTTGGGTATTCGTTTATTGCACTTCCTTGAGTACGTTCTCACATGTGCCACATTTGTGAAAGGCAATTTTTAAAGACATAAATTTTGCAAGAGTAACTTCACGTCTTTAGAGCTATTGGCAGTAAAACTTTCCTCCCTCAGGCAGAGCTGCTGAGGGATGTTTTAAGAGGATTTTGCTTCATCCCGGCAGAAATTAAACTCAATGAGCCCATTAGACCTCTGCAATAATGACAGCAAGATACCAGATTTCATAGACAACCGTTGTGACATCAGTAAGTAGGATTGGTCATACATTTTATGCATATGCAAAATGATTGTCAGAGTAAAATGTAAATCCAATGTCATTCCTAAAAGAGAACTTCAAAATAGTCTTGGATTGTCATTGTCCCCTGCCCCTCCCATTCATATAGATTCTAAAAGGCAGCATTTATCGTCAAATATACCTTTTTAACTAATAGGGGGAATGAAGCATTTAATGCATGCCAGACTAGTAGAAGGAAGAATAAACGGGTGGTGTGTAGATAATGGGTGGTTTGTCTATAGATTCTATAGATAACAATACTATACGTGAGAATTCCTGAATAATGCTCCAGCAGTTAAAAGGAACTGAGTGAGATGTGAGAGCCATGCCCTTAAGCATGTGCCCTGGGTGTAACCCCCCTCCAGGTGGGTTGGGGGCCACTTTCAATGCCACCTTGAGCAGCATATCTCATAGTTCCATCCTAATTAAGCAAATAGTTGTCCATATTTGTGAAATAAGCATTACCTGCTACAGCCCACAGCTTGCTTAGTCACGCAGTCCCCACTGAGTTTAAAAATACTCCTTTGAGGCACCTGAACAGCTTTCCTCTCCTTCCATATAAAGGCTGGTAACCTTGGAGAGCTTATTTGGGCTAAGGCTGGTGGCCCAGCAAAGAACTGATGAGCTCTCCCTACACATAATGAATGACTCAATAATATGCACAAAATGCACTGTACTTGGGGGTCAGGTTCCATGTTAGATGGCTGCTGGAGTGGGTTACAGATGTGGATTGTAACTTTAGCAAATCGGTGGGGGGGGGAGCCTTGGGTGGGGGAGGAGGGGAGGGTTAAACCCCTACCTGCCTGCCACACTCATGCCCTGGATCAGATCTCTCACCCCACACAGAGTGGCAATCATTTGAAATTAAATTCCACTATGAATTTGACATAACATGACCTTCGGCCTTTGTTTTCCTTGCTCTTAGGATATAGCAACTGGATACTGGTCTTCAGATCATACAGTGTTTCATTATGAGAAGAAAAGCTGAGGTCTTTTCATGACAGTGAAATCTCACAGAGGCACTCTGTGTGAATACGGTGGTCCTATTGCGCACTGTTGAGGAATGTGCTTCGCTTTCTTTCATAAATGTGTTTTCCAAGTGCAAAAGGAGTGGATATGTGGCATGTGGGAATAATGTCTTGTCTTCAGTTCAGATTCCACAAGCACATATTGAATCATTTTATCAAGTTGCAGGATTCCGTTTCTTAAACCAGGGAGGTCATCACCTCCCTTCTGAGTGAGAGTAACGCACAAAAACAAGAAGTACTTCATTCTCAGTGGCCCATAAGGGTTGCTACAGGAAGCAGGTGCTCGAGTGTGGCAGACTTGGATCCAAACAAACAGGGAAGGGAATATGAGGTTAGACAGAAGGGTGAAAAACCAAACAATTGAACATTCATTTCTCATACTCAGGATGCTAATTTCCCCTCTCCCTTCCCCACCCCCAGCTGTCATTGTGATGGACACCCAGCATTTGTTAACTTTACAGTAATCATGCTTTTTCTCCTCTGTGTGAAGCCCCACATGGCTGTGTCTCTCAACACACTTGGCTACAGAAAAACCTGTGCTTTGCCAAATATGTGATGTGTGGGGAATAGGGTGAACAATTACACACAGACTGTCTTCCAGGCCAGGTGGGTCATTAACCAAACAATTTCACCTGAGACTTTGAAATGTTTCCTACGTACTTACCAGAGAGCAGGTTCCATGAAATCAGGGGGCCTTTCTTCCAAGTAAAAGAAAATGCATAAAGCCAAGCTGCTAGCACTGCAAGATATTCAAACGTCAGAAATAATAATACTAATGCTAGAAAGATCCACAATGTGACCACTCAGTTCATCTGGCAACAACTTTTCTAGAATAATATCCAGTTGGGCTGACAATATGAGAGAATGATGGAAAGGGAAGCATGAAGGAAAGATAAAACACTACTAACCCTTATGTTTACTTACCACTTTTTATTTTATGCTTTATCCATCCTTGATTAGGAAAAAAAGTTATGGATCTGATCAGGAAAAACTCATTGGCTGACTTAATCTTTTGTCACGGTCCAGTTTACGGGCGGTTGAAGTCCTGGCTGAGGACATCGGGACTGGGGGCAAGACGTTGGGGTGGGAGCAGGAACAGGAGTCCAGAAGCCAGGAGTCCGGAAGCCAAGGGTCCGAGGGTCCGAGAGCCGGGAGTCAAGGAGCCAAAGGCCCAAGGATCAGGAAGCAAGGAGTCAAGAAGCCAAAGGTCCGAAGATTAGGAAAGCCCCAGTCCTGCGAAGTCCTACTGGTCACAGGGCCAGGCTCCTACATGAACTTCTGACACTTTTTATTATATGTAGTTTGGCTGACTTCATCTCTTTATTATATGTATTTTGAAGTCAACCTAATCAAATTTTGTGAATTGTGTGAATAGATGCATTGTTCTGTTCTCTAGTTTTAAGCAGTGCTTTTTTCTGGGGGGGATGCAGGGGAACACCCCCCCCCTAAACATTTTGTGAATCTTTGTACTTTTGTCCATTTACTGTATTTATTTCCCCTGATTTGAACTATACAATGGTGATTTTCTTGAGTCAAAATGAGAGTACCCCTAAACATTTTTAAAGCAAAAAAGCACTGGTTTTAAGTGTGATTAAGTTCATGAAGTATTACTGGGCAAGTTTCATTTTAATGGTGACTGGTTTCTGGCAATTCTATTTTCTTGTCCATCCTCTAACACAACATATAATAAAGAGATGAAGTCAGTAAATGACAATGAGATTTTCCTGATTAGATCTGTAACTCCCCCCCCCAAAAAAAAATTGGTGATAGAAATTGATGATGATGAACAGCAGAGATTGCAGATTGGATGATCTGCTATCAGAAGTCTAGAAATAAAGATTAGGAATGGCCTATTCCTGAGAGCCCATTGTTTGGTGGCAATTCAGATCAGGTGGAAAATATTGTATTTTTTCTAGACTGGCTTGCCCTAGAATGTCAGTATAGTAGTATAGGAAGCACAAACAATCTCTAAGTATGTTGGTAGCAGAAGCAAGTCCAGTTGATACCAGTTGGACTGCAGTCTACTCCCACTATAAACTGGCAGTGATCTACCCATTGAACTGACTGGAGTTGTTGAGCTTTTTTGGGGGGGAGGATTGACCTGTTGGACACCCCTGCTATAACTCTACATCTAGTAACACGTTCATTGATCCCATTGCCTTTAATAGATCAAAACATTGGTAACTGTTAAAAATAGCATTGAGAGTAAGAGTGTTGTAATTTAATTTTGGGATTCATTGTGTAATTTGTGTTCTTGAAAATTAATCAACAAATGCATGGGGTGGGGTGGGAGGTGGGACTGCAATCCAATTTGTCTTCCACCATCTCACTCCAAGATCTTCCTGGTTTCATTTGCACACAAACCATGCACACAAGATGTTAAAACTACCTATTAAATGTTCTGACATTCAACATTCGAAGCAGCTGTTAGCTTTGGCAATTAGAGAAAATGCTAATTATTGCCCAACCTTTTATTTTGGTTACCAACTATGTAAGGGAAACAACTGTCCGCATCTTACAGTTACAAAAGAAAACCCCCACATTTTAATATAGCAGCAATGAAGCGGAATTCCAGCTGCTTAATTTTTGATCTAGAAAAACTTTTTAACAATGCAATTCTATGCATGGAGGAAGTTCCATTGAGATGTGGGTCTTTACTCCCAGGTAAATGGGTAAAGGGTTGCAGCCATAATAGTTTAAAAGCCATGACTTGCAAGAGGATTTCATCCTTCTCACCATTCTCAGCTAATTGATAACAAGACCTTGGGTGAAAGTTTGCCACTGACGTCAGAAGTCAAAAAGTTTCACGTTTTACAGTTAATGCTTATTCCAGTAAAACGGGAGAGCTACCACCTGGCAGTACATTCACTGCCTTCATTAATTAGAGGGGACGGGGTGGGCAGAAACATGTGGTCAGCATAGATGGCAGGGAAATCAGAAATCCTAGTGAACTTGGCTGGTGAATGCAAGTTCTTTCATTCCTGTGGTACATATTTAAAGGTGGTAGTAGAAGTATATGTTGAAAAGCATGGCTTGCCAGTGGCTTGAATTATTATTTCTTTGTGGTTCCTCTGGGTGTGTATAAACACATCCATTATCTTGCTAGACTTTTCCTTATTCACAAAACTCGGGTGTTGTTTAGGAAGTTTTCTGGAGGGGCAGCTGTCAATGTTCTAAAATATGGATATTTATTCATTCAAGGGTAGAATTCAACATCAGGCTATGCTGAATGTGACATCTGAGCAAGCGTAGCAGCTTGCCAGACAGAAAGATTCCCCCTCCCTCCATGTGCTGATCTGGGGGTTCCCTGACCTCCCTGTGGCAATTCTGGAGGGCACAGGCATCACACGAGGTAGGAGGGGGGAAGCCCTGTTGTGCCTAATACAGGGCTTCCCCTGGAGGGGGGGGGTTCATTAAATAAATCCCACGCCAAGTTATTTGTTTATTATTTACATGTAAAATATGGGGGAAAGTCCTCTAAAACAGTGAGGGAGAAGACAGAAGGAACTAAAGAAAAATGAACCAATCACAAGCTGCTACTGAACCAAAAGGGTTGTGCCCCCCCAATTGCAAAACACTCAGCTGAAATCTAATAAAAGCTTCTTTGGGGACATGCATTATAGCCCACTAAGTTTTACTCAAAGGAGACCCACTAAAATTAATGGACGTAAGTTTGCCATGTCCATTAATTTCAATGGGTCTAGTCTGCAAATAACTTGCACCGGATTATTTCCCCTTGCTTTTGTTTGTTTAAAGCAACTCTCTCAAAATTAGCACTTTTACTGACAAGTTCCTAAAGAGCTGTCGGCACCAAGATATTATTGGCGGGGAGTGGGGTGTTGAGGGGAAAAGAATAAAGCTTTTCATTTAGTATCCGCTTGAGGCTTGGCTCCCTTTAAGCTCCTAGGCTTAAAACTCATTTAAAGCATTTGGCTCCCCCACAAAGAATCCTGGGAAATGTAGTTTGTTAAGAGTGCTGGGAATTGTAGCTCTGAGGGATAAATTTCAGTTCCCAGGGTTCTTTGTGGGAAGCTATGTGCTTTAAATGTACCATGTGGATGTGGCACTATGTGTGATTCCAAGGTTAAAGGTAAAGGTAAAGGGACCCCTGACCATTAGGTCCAGTCGTGACCGACTCTGGGGTTGCGCGCTCATCTCGCATTATTGGCCGAGGGAGCCGGCGTACAGCTTCCAGGTCATGTGGCCAGCATGACAAAGCTGCTTCTGGCAAACCAGAGCAGCACATGGAAACACCGTTTACCTTCCCGCTGTAGCGGTTCCTATTTATCTACTTGCATTTTGACGTGCTTTCGAACTGCTAGGTTGGCAGGAGCTGGGACCAAGCAACGGGAGCTCACCCCGTCACAGGGATTCGAACCGCCGACCTTCTGATCAGCAAGCCCTAGGCTCAGTGGTTTAACCACAGCGCCACCTGGGTCCCAAGGTTAATCAGAATAAAACTCTCTTTCCAATATGAAACTCACAGTTTTAAACCCACAATCATAAACAGGCACTCAGAAGGAGGAGAACCTACCCTTTCCTCATTCTCTGTTTTGACTGTAAATGTGACCAGGGAAGAAGCAAGTTCTTAAAAGGATGAGAAAACCAGTTGGTGAACATGTGTTCAGAGGATGCTCTAAGTCCGTTAGTTATCTGGATATAAAGAGTAGAGTCAAGAGCTCCTGAAGAGCCAGAAGCATTTTTTTTGTCCCATTTTCAACATTTTGAGCCTCTACGTCAAACCTAGGATTACGCAAAACATTAGTGCCCTTGAGGTGAAATTGGACGTACATCAAGAGTACGTGAGGCCATTTTTCCTCACGACTCTCTTCCAAAGAACTTCCTTCCCTTAGGACCTCTCTCTCCTGCCAAGTATTCACATAACTGCACATTCGCTATCTGACTGCACATTTGCCACACGACAGAGGTTCAGTTGGGAGTCTGTACTCTTTAACCAGACATGTCGTTCCTAAGTGCTATAGTCATTCATGTTAATTGCTAGAATTGGAAAGTTCAAGATTGCCAGGAAGACTTCATCTAACTGGAGTATTTAAAGCTAGTTATACACTGCAGGATTCTTTACAATGAAGAAATACAAAATCCGTCCCCCCCACCCACACAATACCATCACTGGTTTCTCCATATTTAAGGAATATGCTGTTCGCCCAGCTATGGCTTGAGGCTTTTAGGTCTCTTCCAAATTCATTCTTGTAGAAGGCAATGCGGCCTTGGGCTGAAAAAGAACGTGTTAATGCAAACAAATTATTTTCTGACTAGTTTGCGCTAGGCATACGTGCTAAAGCTCGTTATTAAAAGATCACAATATGATTTAAGGAACTTAAAAACACAACGTAGGCACCAACTCTTAGGGGCCAACCCCATTTTTCTTTGAAGGGGTCAGGGGCCCCTATTGTTCAAAGGGCAGGAGGGCAAATGCGGAGCTGGGTGTGGCGCTTTGGCTAGTGGCTCCTCCTGCTGCCACCACTGGCCAGGAGTGGTTCCCCCATCTTTCCCTTGTGTGGCAAGGGGATGGGGGCCTGCATCCACTAGGGTAATGTTGCCATGTTCTGCTCCACCCCTGGCTCCTTGTAACAATGTGCATCACTTTGCACTTATCTGCCATTTTACCACCCATTCATTCAGTTTGGAGAGGTCATTTCAGAACTCTTTGCATTTTTTCATGTCATGAACAGAACTATTTTTCTAGAAAAAGAGGTGCAGGAACTCACCTTGAACACCTCCCTTGTTCTCTTATGCAATGGTGCCCACCTAAAAGTGCCGGAACTGAGTTTTGTCTGCAAAAAAGCCCTAACCCTGAACAATTTAGCATCATCAGCAAACTTGGCTCCCTTACTTCTAATCCCTAACTTTCGATTGTTTATGAAGAAGTTAAAAATCACAGGTCCTAATACCAGTCCTTGGAGAACATCAGTTTCTACTTTTCTCCATGCAGACTGTCTATTTTTTCCTACTCTCTGCTTCCTGTTACTTAAGGGATTGTGGAAAACCGAAACTTTTCATAAACATTGTAAACACATTCTGATTTGAGCTACGGTACTTAATTTTTTTTTAATCCTCAATTGTAACTGTGTTTTAATTCTGGGAACAGACATTTATAAACAATGGATATTATAAACTGAATAGTTCAATACAGGATACAATGTAATATATATTGTATTTCCTGATCACATTTGGATACATTTGAACAGCCATGAACTTTCTGAAATAAATTTCTACATCTCTTAAAATTACTGCTTTTAAAAAAGAAACAGCTTTTCAGAATAAATTTTGTATAAATCTGCATTATGCATTTTCTCAAGGATAACAAATTTTATTTGTTTTCTCAGGTTTGTATTCAGAAGCTTGATTATAGGTATGGAACTGCCATTTTTTTAAAAAAACATGGTCAGAAAACAGGTTTTTACAAACTCTGGAGAGGTATATGAACAGATCAGAAAAGCATACATTTTGACTACTCATAAAAAGGAAACAATGCATCCACACAGCTTTCTGAAGTAGTCATGGTTGGCCCCTTCTGATCAGGTCTTCAGAAACTTCACCCACAACAAATTGTGATGTGCATATTGGGAGTTCTATGCATTCTTGTTCTGCAAACGCTACATGCAGGATTATGCCATGCCACACTGCTTTCAAAGAATATGAATCCACTGGCTGCTGACATCGCCTCTGTTTCATGAATAAATTTACATCTTAATTGTGTGAAAAATACTGCCTGCTAAATATCCTCCAAAATACACACCATTTTCCACACAAGAGTTTAGCAACAACTGCTCAACAATGACCTTCCTTTAATTTTGCGCTTGTTCATTCTGTTATTTATACAATTAATTCTGAAAAATATAACATAACGTATTGTAAAGAGAATTGCCAGAAGGTTGTAAGAAACTGAACACATCACTGAGTACAAAAATACACTTGAAGGTCCAAGGATATTAGCATTACTTGTTAAATAAGCACAAAATCCAGAGGGTTTTTGGTTGTTGTTTAGAGTAGCCCTAATATAAAGATAGCTAAGCAGAAATAGGATGTCCAGATTAGAAAATCTCAGTTCAAAAATAAACCAGTATTATCAATTGTTCCTTTCTGAATTTTTGTATGAGCTGTAGTGAATATTCTAGCAGATACAACTACTGAATGAATATAAAAGCCAGGTTTCAGGAAAAGTTCTGGATTTCATAATAGGAGAAACAAATATATTTCTCAAACAAGACAAGTTCTAGAATTTAACAGCCTGCAGAGATCATAAGCACACAGCACGTTATTATATAAATGTGTGTTGTTGTTTTTTAAAAAATCAGAATAAACCAAAAATATTTGATTGTTAAGTGCTGACTTTAATACAGAGCAGTGTTTGCCTGAAGTAATTGCGAACAGGATTCATTCTTTGTAAAATGTATTTCTTTAATTTTACAGCTATTTCAACAAGTAATTTTAAAATATTTTCAACCTGAAGCTATATGTGTGCCTGTGTGTATAAAACAACAAAAAAAATTCATGTGCTTCTAATTTGAAACGTTGTTTTCAACTTTTGTATATATCCCTTCTTTACCTCAATCTCTACTGCTTATTGCACCACCACTCTTATTGATAATGGTACAATATTGATCTGATTTTACTTTGTCTCTGCCTATGCTTTTAAGATTTTATTGTTTCAAGGCAATATCCAATTTTGGAGTCCTGCTTGCACAAAAGGCAGTCGCTCATGCAAACAGCACTTCTCCTTAAGTCTCCTTCCTCCTGCATCTTCCTGTTGCAGGAATCCTCCAGAAAATACTGGAGAAGGCACAGGGGCTGTTGGGGAAGAAGCCCAATCATGTTTGCTAATGTGACACTGGATTTCTATCTCTGTGATTTTATACTTTTAAAATGAAAAGTTGTTGCAAAAAATGTAAACTTTTAAAAAGGATTTGTATTTTAATAGCAAATTAGTTCTCAAAGAGAGGTTTCTACTTTGTCCATCTTAAAATGTCTCATCTGAAATTCAGAATACAGTTCACATAAAAGAATTCGGCAGAAGTATGACAGTGTTAATTAATAACTGCATTTTTATAATTCATTACACCACTGCTCCCCAACTGAAATATGGAAACAAATTGTCAAAGGTGTGTCTTGTCCAGCATTAACAAAGAAAGTGAAGTGTAGAACATATTTTTCATCTCTTCTGTTTCCCCCAAGTCTTTTATTCCATATGCGCTTGACAAATATATTCATGACATTTCCCCATTTTTACTGTATAAATAGAATACTGAAGGCCATCGCAACACAGCACACAGCTACATAAGGGCTCTTCCGCTCGCCTGGAAAAAGAAACAAAATTGAATTACTGGCTAGTTCACATCACACAAGCAAGTATGACTACTTGGAAAGAAATGCAATAATATGAAGCAGGGAGATCTGCAAGGGAGAAGACACCGAAAATGAGAATTCCAAGCACATTTTTGGGTTGTACAGGAAGGTGCAGAGGGATGGTGAGTTCAGTTCAGATTTATTACGGCTATAAGCCCATACAGGTATAAAACACATAATGATGAAAAGCTACAAAATAAACACATCAGCAGAACATCACACCACAATCATCAAAATGATTATAAAAATAAGCATAAAATTACAAATAAAATAGTATAAACTTTCAATGATCGTACAGTAGTCCATTTCGTCTCTTTTGGGTAAGAACTGAAGTTAAAAACCTTGCCACTTGTAGGGTTATATAGGTATCATTGTCTTGTAAGATTAGGGCAAGATGTGTTTCTACTGGCATACCAACAAATTTCTGAATTATTGGGCCCAGTAGGTTTGCCCGAACCGCACTATGCAGAGGACAAATAAACATTATATGGTGAAGAGATTCCACCGACTTATTATCACAGACACATAGAGCAGATACTTGGCCCTTGGAAAATCTATGTCTCAGAACATTGGGTGGAAAGGCGTTAAACCTCGCTTTGATGAACGCAAATCTGTGAGATGCAGTAGAGAGGGAGGATAAATATGTTGGGGCATGATGTATTAAGGGATGGTGATGAAGGAGACATGCTATTTATATGGGCGACAGTCTACTGTGCAAGCAGGACATCACAACTGGATAGCATAGACAGAGAGAAGGTACGGCCTCCCCTGCCCCAATTCAATATATACACATATGCAAAATGTGTCAATATCAACGTAATTTTCTGCCCCGACCACTTCCAGTGTAGGGAACAGTGCTTGTAAGGTAAATCTGCAGCATTACAGGAGTAAAGTGCATCAAGGGCACCAGTGAAATACAAATACAGCCTCTCTTTTACAATTGTAAGTTTGTAATCCCCCTCCTTGTAACCACTCAGCCCTCCCCCAAATCTTCACATGCTTCCCCTTGCACAAGAGTTTGAAACTCCTAATATGTACTGCCAGCCTTAAACAGACACGGGCAGCCTCCAGCCCATAAGTCAGTCTTGTATCATCAGGGGGTATAATTTGGCCCACAAGGTCATAGTTGCTAAACCATGCCATTTGTTGACATCACTGGTGATGCCAGTGGGTTTAATGCTGCATTGGCTCTGTTCCCTGTTGATGAGCACAGATGGAAGCCCTTTGCAAAAGTGCTTTGTGAAGCAGCTGTGCACTTTTCCTTTAATTGAGCAGGTGGATAGTGGAGGTTGATGGGGGAGGGGAGAAGGAGCCTCCTCTCCCCTATCTCCCGCCAGCTTCAATGGGCTACTTCAAAAATCATTTTGGCACAGGGCATTATGACAGCTTCCATACTTCCTTTCAGTCTCTGTGGGTTGCTGGGTGCTTGGAAACCCTGAACAATGGATTTTAGAAGGTGGGTGGGGCCTGCTTGTCAATCACGCAATGTCATTAATGATGTCATGTGGGTTGACAGATGGGCAGCCCCACCCACCTGTCAAATTTGGCCTGCAAGGGTTACAGACACTTCAGGTTGTGCATTTTTGGGTTGCGCACCGCACTGAACCCGGAAGTCCCGGAACGGGTTACTTCTGGGTTTCGGCGCTCACGCAGAAGTGCTAAATTGTGCTTTGCGCCGAATGGTGGCCCGCGCGTGCCTCCCGCACGGATCACGTTCGCAACCCGAGCACCCACTGTAATGATCTGGTCCATGGAGCCAAAAGACATTCCTCAACTTTGCCCTAAAGCAGAAACATGTCAAAAATGTTTCTCTTGTAGTGAACGCTTGTTGCCATATATCTATGGTGGGTAACATTTGGAAAAACACCGTAACATTTAACTGAATAAATGCTGTAATACCCAGAGTATGTTAAGCATGAAATATAAGGTAATTATTCTTCTTTGGTGATAACTCGTAGCCGAGTAAAATTGTCTCCCATGAATATGGTCTTAGCACTGAGTCAGTAAGTGACTGTGGAGGCCAATTCTGGATCCACATGTCCTTTCCCAGTGGGGACATAGGTTTCTGGGCGGGAGTTGATCGCGGTGAGGGTTTGCCAAATGTGCCTTCCTCTTAGCTTGTTTCTCCTTTTCTCCCTGAATTCATGCTTCTTCAAAGTTCATGATACCTTTGGTAAAGGCTGTTCAAGTGAGGGCCACCACAATTACATTACATTACGAGACACTGTCATCATCTGGCACACATTTAATTAAACTGTGCAAATTAACGTCTGCAATTTCACATCTGCTTAGAATTAATGTTGAGGAAGTCCACCTCCTAGTTTTCTTACATGTTGTACTTTTCTGTTCTTAATTTTCTTGAGAGAGGCATCCATCATCAATTAGGATTCAACGCCTGTTAGCACTACTTTACAAATAGGCAACAGCTTGTCTGTTTAAAGGTGCAGACATTTAAAAGGCTGTTTAAACACAAGGGGCAGAGTTGCATTCTACACTGATGTAGCTTTGTGTTTATCCTTTTACAGAAAGAGAACAAGTGCTAAAACAGTCAGAATGCAGGAGGGAGAGAATCACATAATGTCTGCTAGAATTTTTGGCTCTCCGGACAAGAAATTATGATTATAATAAGGTCATTCCAAACCTGCCACATCTTTTATGTCAAAACTAGGCACAACAGGTTTTTGAACAAGTGATTAATTTTTGTTTTGATAACTATTAACCTCATGTGCAGCTTTGAAGATTGGGAAAGTGGCATTCTAGAGTGCTTAACCCTTTCCTCCTGTGCCCCTTTCTAAATCACAGCTTCTCTTGTGTTTGCATTTATGTGCTGAGGACAGAACAAAATCTATGGGCACTCATGGGACATGAAGTGTGGTGCTGCCACTGCACCACCCTTCGAGTTTTAGTGGTGTGGCAGGGTAGAGTGGCAGCAACGATGGGAGAAGTATCTGTGTGGCAGTGGTAGCAGATGCAGGTTGACACACTTGCGTTTGCTGCCACAACTAACCCAGGGTTCCCCTCCTCCATCCTGGCAAGCAGCAGTGCCACTCTGGCCAGGACAGCAGTGCCTTACGTCATGCACCATGACTATTCTTGAATCTCCCACATTTGTCTGCCATATAGCCTTCCCACAGGCAGCTCAAAGTAGCACAATGCAGTCCTTACAGACTGATCCCACAACAACCTCGTGAGATAGGCGGAGAGTCTAGATCAGGCATCCCCAAACTGCGGCCCTCCAGATGTTTTGGCCTACAACTCCCATGATCCCCAGCTAACAGGACTAGTGGTTGGGGAAGATGGGAATTGTAGTCCAAAATATCTGGAGGGCTGAAGTTTGGGGATGCCTGGTCTAGAGCACTTTAGTGCTTGAACTTTTGCTAGGAATAATTCAGTATACAGAACATTTTTGCTCTTAAGTCTACACATTTTTATTCCTAGTAACCTTTACATTAAGCAGTCTGTTTATCAAAGTTAAAATTGCAGATAAATGCTGTATATTTGAAAATAATACCACTAAGATTTTTTAAGGCAAATACAGTAAAGGCATGCTTAGATGACACATTAACATCCACTAATACAGTATATTTTTGGGAAACAGAACATGCACACTTACCAATCCTGGCACACTTCCAGAATATGCCCAATAATCTGAAAATATATTTTGAGAAATTAGAAAAATGCAGCATTTCACATTTTAAGCTTATAATTGGATGCATTTTTAATAGAGATAGAGTATTTATGGTTAGAATTCAAAGACTGTTTTGTTTTTTAAACCATGCTTAATGGCTCAGGCATGCCCAGTAAGATTTTTGACTGTTTTTGTTGAAAAAGGAACTCACACTGATATATCACTAACTAGTTTTGATGTGCCCACAGATACTGAAGCGGTTTGCTGTGCAAAGTACTTGGGAGTAGCATCCTGATGCAAGACTTTCACTGCTGGTAATCCCATTCCAGGTACCTCAGCAACTCAACTGCTTGAGTTCTTGTTCTAGCTTCTGGGGCCTCCCCCCCCCCTTTCATCTTAGCTTTCTCAATTGTGGAATGACTGGCTTCCCTGTTCTGAAAGTAGGTTTGGCTCTTTCGTTGCCTGCTTTCAATCTGCACTTAAGATAGTTTTGTTTCAGATGGCTTTTCTTTTTTGAAGTTAGGGCTTTTAAGAATATGTTGCTTTTATGATTTAACTGTTCTTTCATTAATTTTAATTGATTGACACTGGGTTTTTTTTTTAAAAAAATTAAACCACCTTGTGTGTGCATCAATAAGAAAGGTATCATATAACACTGAAAAAGAAATTAACCTCCAGTTTTCTTCTCCTAATGTCCCAAGAAGCAAAAGCTCATAAAGATTTGTTGTAATAAATTATAGTTTAGCTAGGATTTCAAAGGTTGAAATGCTTATGACACAGATCTCACACCAATGATTACAGCTGAGAAGAAAATCCATTAATGGTGATATCCAGTGAAATCAATGGGCAAGTAACTTGTCCATTAATTTCAATTGGTCTACTCTATCACTTTTGTCAGATATCATGCTGTTATAAACAAGCAATTTATATTTCCCCTCCCCCAAAATTTCTAGTGTTACATACCCAGTTTGATTATTATCCAGTAACCTGGGAGCCAATGATCTTATGTATGCACAGGTACATATAAGCAGAAGGATTACCGTCAATAGGCTCTGAAAATTGAAGATTGCAGACTAAAAGAAAAAAGTAAAATAGAAGAGGAGTTAAAAATCTTCTTCCTGCCCCATTTGTTGTTGTTGTTGTTTATTTAGAAAAGATTATTCATTTTATAAATGCACACATAAAACAACAACAATAAAAAACCAAAAAGAAAAAGAGAAAATGAAAAAAGATACATAAAATATCACACATAACAAAACATCTTTATGACAAACACTACAAATACATAATATTTATCATCGACTTTACTAATCATTATATTATGGACTTCCCCAACCCCCCGCCCCCCCCAATACTGATTTTCAATTTAAAATCTTTTTTAGCAGTTTTCATATATCATATTTCCCCCCATTTTTCAACAAACGAAACTCTATTCTAAAGTCCTCATATAATAGGCTCTATTCCCAATCACTCATATTTCTATGCTTTCCTCTTTTTTGTTATTTCTCCTTTCTTTTCACTTCCCACCCCTCCCATCTCCTCCTACCCTGAGCCTCCCCCTGCCACCAGGAGCCCCCAGGGTGAATAAACATAGGTAAGTTTAATCTTTGGAAGCTTAAAAAGGCTCTAACTTTCTTGCTGGCTTTGGGTAAAGTAACTGCTTCCTCTCTCAGTGGAAGGAGATTGACTTCCGTTTTTGGATCTCTCTCCCGTGGCCAAATTTTTAAATTTTAATCCAATATAACACCTTACTCATGGTCTATTCCCTTTAAATTCTTTTTTCTTTGGAAGAATTGACTGCCAATGCCTCACAGTCACGCAGCTTCATGCTATCAAAGGAAACGATTTTATCTGATGCGCCACAGCTCTTTACCCCCCCGCTCTCGGGGGCTCAAAACAGAGCTTTGTCGGGGGGGAGACTCGCTTTTGGCGCCCGCCGGACGGCTTGCCCCCAAAACGCTTGATTTGGGGGCAAGTGGGATCCGCTGCGCTGGAGCGGTTTTCCCTGCCTTTGAAGCGCCGAGGTCTGCTCCACTGAACAGACCTCCGACTGTGGAGGCGCACGATCAACCTGGAAGTCTCTTCCTGCCCCATTTGTTCCTGCATCCCTCCCTGCCGCTGAGTAGAAAAAAGTGAGTTTTTGGGGCCCATTACATTACTTCTTTACATTGTGAACAATTCCAATACACACACACACCCTAAATCTCCTAGCAAAGAAATGGGTACAAGAATATGATTTCTTTTCAATACATAATCTCCTTGAACTCTGTATTGATAAGCACTATACAGACCACAGGGACGGGGGGTGGCTCTGTGGGTTAAACCACGGAGCCTAGGGCTTGCCGATCGGAAGGTCAGCGGTTCGAATCCCCACGACGGGGTGAGTTCCCGTTGCTCAGTCGCAGCTCCTGCCCACCTAGCAGTTCGAAAGCACGTCAAAGTGCAAGTAGATAAATAGGTACCGCTCCGGCGGGAAGGTATACAGCGTTTCGGTGCACTGCTCTGGTTCGCCAGAAGCGGCTTAGTCATGCTGGCCACATGACCCGGAAGCTGTATGCCGGCTCCCTCGGCCAGTAAAGCGAGATGAGTGCTGCAACCTCAGAGTCGTCCGTGACTGGACCTTTACCTTTATACAGACCACAAACTAAACAGGCATTTCAACTCTCAAAACAAAAACAACTAATGAAAAAGTTATCTGCAGCTCTGGAGTTCCTGCTTGTACCACACAACCACCAAAATGCTCATAATTATGGAAGACGGGGTGTGAGCAAATGGAAGTTTCTGTATTTCAAGGACATACTTGAGGGCACAGGAAGTCTCACAGACACATTGTTCTCCTTTAGGGGATACCCTGTCAATGAGGATCAGGCCACAGAGTGTTAGGAGACAAGGTCAGGTTTTGCCCTCAAAGAAATGCTATCACAAGTCCAGCATTTTACTTTTCCCCATAGGTGTTAATTGTAGCCATTCCCTTTTAAGGTATAAATCAAAGGAGTAAGCTTGGGAACACTATTGATGTGGGGGTCAAGCCTTTTCCTGCTGATCCAAGCCATTGATAATGAAGTCTTCTCCTATCTCTGAGGATGGACTGCAGTTCAGCTGTTTTGTAGAGCTCATACTTGGCATGCATATGATCGTGGGTTGAATCACTGACCTCCAGAAGGAGGGTGGGAAAGACTTCTGCCTGAAAGCATGGAGAGCCATTGCCCATCCATGTAGACAATGCTGAGTTGGATAGACCAGTAGCCTGATTCATATACGGCAGTTTCCTATGTTCTTATCTGCATCTCATCATCTATCCTACGATATCTAATCACAGATTCTATTTCTTGGCAATGCTCAAGTATGATGGACTGACTTTTAAATATAGAGAGAGCTCAATTAGGGCATGCCATATCATGTCAAATGAAGTTGTTAAACTCATAAACCCAGACAGCTGTAGTTGATGTAAAAGAAGAAGAGGAGTAGTAGTTTGGATTTGATATCCCGCTTTATCACTACCCGAAGGAGTCTCAAAGCGGCTAGCAATCTCCTTCCCCCTCCTCCCCCACAACAAACCCTCTGTGAGGTGAGTGGGGCTGAGAGACTTCAGAGAAGTGTGACTAGCCCAAGGTCACCCAGCAGCTGCATGTGGAGGAGCAGAGACATGAACCCTGTTCCCCAGATTACGTACGAGTCTACCGCTCTTAACCACTACACCACACTGCCTTCCAAAAAAGGCAAAAGAGTGATGTGTGTAGTGTAAAGTGAAAAGGAAGAGAAAAAGTAGAGTTTATACAAGAACATCTATGGTCTCACTATTTGAAAGAATTCTTTCAGTAGCACCTTAAAGACCAACTAAGTTTTTATTTTGGTATGAGCTTTTGTGTGCATGCACACTTCTTCAGATACGAAGAAGTATCTGAAGAAGTGTGCATGCACACGAAAGCTCATACCAAAATAAAAACTTAGTTGGTCTTTAAGGTACTACTGAAGGAATTTTTTTCTATCTTATTTGAAAGAACTATGGGTAAGACCCAGAATCATGTCAAGGACTGTGCATCAAATGGAAACTTTGGGCTAGTTTTTCCTTAAACAATAGCCATCACATGACTAACCTCTTTTGAAACCAAGTGAAGTTTCAAAAGGAACTAGAGATATAGGGTGATGTTTCACTATTCATCCCAACAAAATATCAAAATCTATTTGGCGCTCAGTCCGTATATGCACCTTCCTACTAAATAAAACCTCATTAGTGAAATCCTATGTAAACAGCATGGCTTTTACATGTGCCTTTTTCTCTGCAGTCCTATGCACATCCACCGGAGAGCAAGCTCTGTTGTATACAACAAAAGATACTTCCATGTAAACTTGGGATAAGATTGCGCTGCTGCACACATGCAAGGAAGCACTAATTCCAATTGTTTAGCCACTACATTTTAATGGGTATTGTCCAGTGCTTTTTACGTAGAAACCTACGGCATCTTGATGCGAGAACAGTTTAAAGTTATGCAAAGGCCGCTGCAATTTAATGCAAATTATTATTGTTAATTTATTAACCAGTCATTATTAGTACAAAAAAACCTCCTAAAGAATCTTAGTGTTGCTCTGGGGAAAATAAAATGAAGAGACCTTGAGTATAATATTTAGAATAGCACGTGAGAAGGCAGCATTTTAAGTATAACAAAAAACCCTCTTGTAACTTAAAAAGGGGGAAGCAGGCCTCCCAAACGATAATTTCACCACCACATTCTGGGAAAGGGAAGATGCTGTAACGACAACAACCTTTTTTTTTAAAGGAGCGGGCACTATTGTAGCGAGAAAGAGAGAGGCTGAGCAGAGGAGGAGCGGAAACGGGCAGAGACCACCTCCTGTGCCCATCTCCGAGCCCAACGGCACCACTCACAAACACAGGGGCTACCGGAGACAAAGGCGACCTAACCGAAGCCCCCCTCCCATCCAAATAAACCCCCGACCGCCGCGCTTACCATAGTTACGCAGCGCCGCGAGCCACATCACACATCCGGTAGCCAAGGGGCGGGGCACGGAAGACGCCTTAGACGCCCCACTGATTGGTTCGGGGAAGGCAGAGGCTCCGGATAGGCGCAGGCGAAAACGGGACCGGCGTTCCCATTGGAGGACGTGAGTGGGACGGGCTGCGCTCGGGGGCGGTGGAGGAGCCGAAACCGGGAATGGCGCTGGCTTCCCGTTGGCTAAAGGGAAAGAAGGAGGCGGGGCACTTTCAACCGACACACACACACAAAGCTGGGGTGGGGGGGGTGGGAAGGTATTATTTGTTATAGAAGCCGGAAGTGGCAGTTTTCAATGCGGTGTGAGGTAGGCCAAGTGACGGGCAAAGAGCAGAGCCGGGTGGGGGGCGAATGTGTGGGGTTGGAGGCGGTGGACTGGCAAGCGAGGAAGTTCCTTCCAATTGGCGCCTTGAAGGAGCGGGCGGGAGAGAAAAAACACGTCTTTTGCCTGCAGTGCAATTCTGTGTCCGCTTACACAGGAGTAAACCCCGCTCTCCCTATAGGACTCACTTCTCGGGCAGCATGGCGGTCAGGACTGAACCCTAAAGAGTCCTATCCGTCCCGCGCCTCTTCCTCGTTCTCTTTCTGCATCAGGGAGGAGATACTCCATTCTGGGCACCTATACTGTGTTAGGCGTTTTGTTTTGGGTGTGCCTCACACGTTGCTTGGAGGGTGCCCAAGGCTGCGCTAGAGTGTCTTGAACTGACAAGTCACACTCCGCTTCGATGATCTTGTGAAAAGTAGTTCGTCGGAATCGGAAATAAGTCTTCCTATGTCGCATATGCTTTGGTGTGTGTGTGTGTGGTTTTGTTTTTTTTAGGAGAAGCCCCCAGACCTACCAGGTGGTGCAAAGTTGCTCCGAACACAGTTTGAGTCTTAAGAATTAGCGTTGGGTATCAGGACTGAAGTGGGTTCACGGGCCTTTCACGCAAAAAAGGTCTGCTGTTTGCTTACTTTCTTCATTTCAGCAGCCTAACATTACATTGTTGTTTTTGCAGTTGGGAACCAGAAAGTCACCCAATGACCTGTCAGTACATCCTGACCTGACTTTTGCTTACCCCACTGTAGTTCAAGACAACTTAGTAGTTCCATGGTCTAATGATAATAAAAAGCTGAAAACTATTTATTTAAAAAGAAGATGGTTTTTTTAAAAAATAAAAAAACTTTTGGCTTTACTGAACCCAGACACTTGCATAGATCTGTGTTATCTGATGCTTCTGAGTTGCTGTATTTGTATATAAAATAAAATTAGACCAAATGGCAAAGAAGCGATTTCAAGCACTTTGGTCCAGGACACTTTTAGTTTATGCAAAAAATTTTTTCTCAAGAAGGGCAATTTACCAAGCCTTGGAATACCAAAACCCCAGATTATTGAGAGCAAAGGTCTTTCAGAGTTTAGCAATTGCAGCATAGGCCACTTTCAAAAGATGCAAAATCAGTTCCTTTTTATTCAGATTGAAATTAGCTTGTAGATTCAGATCAAAGAGCCAGACAACGGAAGGGGTGAATTGTTTGTCCATTTATCAATAAGATATCAGATATACAAAACTCTCTTATCTTGAGGAAGTCCCACCACATATGCTGATAGGTGTTAAGCACCAACCATGTACTATACTAGGCAACTCCCCCTGTATGCAGGGGTTCTATCTGAGGCACCAAGTGTGCCAGCAGGACACACAGAAGCCTGCCCAGCCCCCTTCCTCCCCAACCCCCCCATGCAGTGCTGAAAACGTGGTGTGTTGCCTGTATTTTCAGGGAGAGTTCCCTAGTTTGAGCCAAAAGAGATCTGTATGGAACCTTGGACTAGAACTTTTTCCAATCATCTTTCTGAACACCCCAGTTTTGTTCCTACTAGGACCTAGGGTTTTGACCTGAAGTAAAAATTATGTTTAGAATTTTTTTTTTAATACCACAGTGAAACTAACCATTTAATGGGACCCAAGGAATCCATAATAATTTGTTCAGGTTTCAGAAAAAAAGAAAAATCACTTCCCTGGCTTTTAAGTTGCCAATTGAATTCATTGCTTCTCTGCCCAGCTATGAAAAAAGAGAAGCTATTACCGTCTTTCCCCTATTTTAAGACGTAGTCATTATATAAGCCATAGCAGGATTTCTAAGCAATTGCGCGATACAAGCCATACCCCGAAAATAAGACATACTGATAGACCCTTCACCCAGTAGCAATAACCCCCCCTCTCGCCAGCCAAGCCCCCTTAAAATATCTCCCCATTTTGCTGTCGCTCCACAGACACGTATTTCCTTTAAAAGCTTGTAAAAATGCACTGAAGAGCCGTAGCTGCTGGCTGCTGAAGCATCGTGATTTTCCCTCCCCGTTTCTGAGAGCATTTTTTTAAATAAAAGGATTCGAAAAAATTTTTTTTAGCCAAGCTGTGTAAGCTGTACTTGGTGAAGAGGAGAAAAGTGGGGTGGGGAGGAGATGAAGGCACGAGGAAGAAAAGAGGGGCGATTGAAGCCGTTGCCTCATGAATGCAGAGGCTGTTTTCCCTTTAAGGAAGAGATCTACGTGTCTCTCTGTCTCTCCACCCCCCCCCCGCGTCTGTCTCTCTCTCTCTCTCTCACACACACAAACACACACACACACAGCCCACCTCTCGCTTCCCCCCACCTTTCCTTTCCATTCTATGCGCCCACCCATGAGTTGCCTGTTGATTTCCTCTTGACGGGAGAGGGGCTTTTGAAGCCGCTGCCTCGCGAATGCAAAGGCTGTTTTCCCTTTAAGGGAGATCTCCCTGTGCGTGACTCTCTCTCTCTCTCTCTCTCTCTCTCTCTCTCTCTCTCTCTCTCTCTGTGTGTGTGTGTGTGTGAGAGAGAGAGAGAGAGAGAGAGAACCCACCTCTCGCTTCCCTCCACCTTTCCCTTCCATTCTATGCGCCGGCAGTCTCCTGTGTCTGATTGTTGTCTCCTTGCTTTTACCGAGGCATAAAGCAGCCTTCCTTTCTACCTTATGCTTGCTTGTCTGTGGAGCTGCTCCTTTAAGGATTTGTAAGTAGTCTGGATCGCAGTCCTTGCCTTGAGGACTTTTTTTTAAAATAAGGACTTTTTCCGTCTTGCTGTTTGCGAGCACAAAAGTTAAACTGCCGGTCCTAGCTTCCTTTACCCACAAAAATTTAACTCACCTCGCTAGCTCAATTGCTTCTTAATTGCTACCATTTACCAAGTCAGCAATCTTAATTGCTGTTTAGCTGGCTTCTTTGTTCTCAGCAGGTAGCTTCTTTGCTATCACTACAAAGTGTTACATTGTTCTTCAGACTGTTGGAACTTATGTCTCGGGCAGCTGGCTAGTAGAGATCCTTATTTGCTTTTACGTATAGGCTACTGCTAGGACTGTATCACACAGATAGATTCCATTATACTGGTTTAGATTTAAGAAGCTCCAGTGTAGCAGATTGCTATTGAGTCCCCACATCAGAGGAGAGAGAGAGCAGCCCTTTGCGAACATCCCAGGGCTGGGGAGAGAGGGCTGGGCCAGGGACGCACACTCAGACTCATAATAAAAATAGCAGTAAGACATCCCACCAAAAATAAGCCACCCTGTGGTTTTTTGAGAAAAAAAAGTAATAAGACGGTGTCTTAAAAAGGGGGAAACACGGTAAATAAGTATTTTCAGGGAGAGTGCCCTAGTATGACTTCTATTTTTGTTAAGGGTGCTGGTAATTGTAGCTCTGGGAGGGGGTTCTCTTAACAACTCTTAGCAGCCTTAACAAGCTACATATCCCAGGATCCTTTGTGGAGTGTGGTGACTGTTAAAGTGGTATAAGAGTACTTTAATTGTATGTTGTGGATGTGACCATTGTTGGACCTCAACTCCTATCTGACCATTGGCCATGTTGACAGGGGCTGATAGCAGTAGTAACCCAGCAGCAACTAGAGTGCACCATGTTGGCTATTCTGACTTGGTCTAGAATAGCTTATCACCCAGGAATGCCTGGAGTTGATCAAACACAATGTGCTTAACTATTTTTCAAAATAATGTATTTTGAGGGGTTCCAGGTAGTAGTTCCCCAAATCTACTGGCTTGGGGGGGGCACCATTTTCAGCAAGGGTGGCTTGCCATAACCCTCTGTGTCACTCTTGCTCAAGGTATTATTAGCATTATGGAAAGATGAAATACAGTAAAATGCTAAAATATTTTAATAAATACTATTAATTAACTACCTTGTTCACAATAGGGGCCTGTGTTTTCTAGTTAGCTTTAATAAGCCATAAAAAGCAAGGATCAATTGTGGTTGAATGGACTTTTCCAAGCACCCTGTCAACATCCTCAGTTAATTATAACTGGAACTGATCCAAGCAATTGAGATAAGTGGCTGACACGAACATCTCAGACATAACTCTTGACCCAACAATAACAAGTTTGAATGGATGTGAGCAATTTTATCTGCAAACATACAACAATTATGTTACAGCAGGCTGTCAGGTTTGAGGAGAAATGACTCTGATAGCCATTTCCAGACTGAACAATAGCTCTACTGCACAACATCCCATAGTTGCAGTGATGGCAGAGAAGGAAGATCTCTTTATCATTGCAACACAGTCTTTCAAATAAACTCTATATTATGTCTGTCCAGAGTTCTGTCAGAGCTGGGTTGTGGCCTCAAGAGTGTCAGGACCTAGGAACTGAGAACCAGGATCTAAAGACAACAAGGAGGCAGCAAAAGATAACTAGCTAGGAGCATAGACTAATCAGAATCAGAGGACAAGCCAGAGAGTAGGAATTATACAAAGATTATACATATGTCACACCTGACGCAGGTAAAATCATTTTTTTCAGAAAAACCAGACAAAACAGCAGGAGAGGTTGCAAAACATCGCCCTCTCGTGGCGACTACACTGGTACTGCACCTATAGAACCTTCCTTCTCCAACTGCCCTGACTGGAGGTAGGGACTCGCCTGGGTGGGGGGTGGGTCAGCTGCTGCCATTGGCCACAGACTATCGATGACATCACAAAACACCATGGCAACCAACTGAATATGGGCCTTTTACAGAAACCACAGCCAGGAGAACTGGCTAGGCTGCAGGGCTTTGCGAGGGGGAGAGATAGAGGGGTTGGGGTGGCGGATGCCATCACCTGGAAGGAAGATGACGTCACGCACCGTGGGGAACAGAGAGGGGGTTTGTGCCGTCATGAGACTTGGGTGAGGAATGGGGACACTGAGTGGAGGAGGGCCGTACCTTTGGGGAGGATGAATGTGTCGGACCGGGGTGGAGGGATTTCACAGAACACACGTGGGTGGGGGAGTCAGGGTTGGGATGGGGCCAAATTTTACAGAGCACGCGTAAAACATTTCTACAACATTAAGGGGGTCTCTGAAGGTGAGGGGAATCTGAAGGGGGACTCTGAAGCTACATTTAACAGACTGAGCCATAACAACGTGTGGCCAGGCCAGCTAGTGAGATATAATTGATTTGGGACCTTCAGGGACAGTGTTTATATATTAAGTTGGTAGTGGTCATGTTCCCTGGTGAGAGGAATACGTGAACATCCAAAATAGCAGGGCAATCTTGACTATTTGAAATGCTTTTATTCCTCTCCCGGCACCGGCAGACAGCACTATGCCCCTGACGTGACGGAGAGCAGAAGCACACTGGCAGGTCCTGCCCCCTAACTTGCTCTCACTAAATTATTTATTCCCCTTTTGGTAACATTAAGGCACAAGGTATGTAGTGATTTAGACTATACTTGAAATTTGTTCATTAAATTTTATTTTGTTTTTAGTGTTAATTATACTTCCTTTATATGGCAAGAGTAGAAATCGAGGTGAGTTGTTAATAATAATAATAATAATAATAATAATAATAATAATAATAATAATTTATTATTATTTGTACCCTGCCCATCCAGCTGGGTTTCCCCAATCACTCTGGGCAGCTTCCAACAAAGATTAAAATACATTAAAATGTCACACATTAAAAACTTCCCTAAACAGGGCTGCCTTCAGATGCAGAAGCTCAGCGCTGAATGCTTAGCTGAATATTATTTTGAATGATCCAGAAGCCTCGTGTGGTTATGAGGACAAAGGCCAAATTCAGTCCCATCCAATACACAGAGTGCAGGTGGCAGGAAGCCGATTATGCCTGCATTTGAGCCTTCGATAAGTGTTGGCTTTGGTTGCTGTCAGTGGATCCAAAATTAAATGCACTGGAGGACTGAGGTTTACCGTGTCCATGTTTGGGGAAAATGATATACAATAATAATGTTTACAAAAAATATTACTTTATGTCCGCCATCTACTCTCAAAAATGAAGAATGTGCTTCCTTTATTGGAGAATAAAATAAATGACCTGAGAATGTGAAATGTAGACTTCCTCTGAGACATTTTGGCAAAAGAAAGCAGAAAACATAGGAAATACATCACTACATAGAGTTGTCTATGTTTCTTTACTGTTTTGTTGTAATATACAGGCTTAGTTAATGTGTTCCCATTGAAACCAATGGGGTAAATTAGTCCCGTTTGTAAAAACCATGGCACGATCCAGCCAGAGTTAGTGAAATTCCAGTTCCATTGATTTCAGCTTGAAAAATGTAAGGATCTTATGAAAACTTATTTTAGAAGAACTATAAAGTTCTTATGGTTAAAAAAATACAGTAGCAACCCATAATAGGTTAGGTGTAAGTAAGGTTTGCTCAGAGTTAGTTGTACCTATTAATTGTGCCTAAGTTAGTCATGCCTATTAATTTCCACAGGATTACTCTAAGTAGAACTAACGCTGGATGCAGTGGTACCTCGGGTTACAGACGTTCCAGGTTACAGACGTTCCAGGTTACAGACTTTGCTAACCCAGAAATAGTACCTCAGAGATTAAGAACTTTGCTTCAGGATGAGAACAGAAATTGTGCGGTGTCAGCAGGAGGCCCCATTAGCTACAGTGGTACCTCAGGTTAAGAACAGTTTCAGGTTAAGAACAAACCTCCAGAATTCTTAACCTGAGGTACCACTGTACAATCCATTGTTATTGTATTGATCTAACAAGAAGAAATCATAGCTGATTAGTTATGAGAGAAACAATTTGCTGCTTAATTATATATTTTCTGAGTTTTTAGTTTGATGGGAGGAACATAACAGTGGCTATTCTTCCATAAAGTCAAGAGTACCGTGACTTGTTCTGGTTTACATTAGCAAAGATCCAGAGAGCTAGCTTAAGCATTGCTTTGTTTTGTTGCAGCCATCAGTGACCACTTCTGTTCATATAAATTTAACCTGTAAATGCAATTTAAAACTTTAAAGACTTCACTTGCAAGTTTGAGATTCTCATGTTTCTTTGCCACCTAGGACATACACAAATCTTCTGACTGGCTTCTCTTCAACTGAGCATGTTTAGTTCTGGCCCGTAACTGAACAACAGCCTGTTGTTCAGTTGAATCTCCTGCCTTTTAGAAAGGAGACACAGTCAGCATTGGGATCAATGAACTTAATGGTTCCCTAAGTTTGCTAGTACTTCCTGCAGTCCCAGCTAGCATTACTCCCAGTGGGACATTGCTTTTCTTGCTCTTTGTTGCTGAGTGGAGGTAGGCCTGTGGACATCCTATTGGGTAGAGTTCTGCACTTCTAAGATGGAAGGAGGCACACACTGCTTGACTGATGGTGGTCAGGGAGCACCTGTAGAGAATAGTTTTTGGGGTAGATGGGGTGTGTGCGCGTGCGCCACAATAGCAACTGTAACAGAGATTCTTGCTATGAATTCCCTCAGGAGTGATGGAAAAACAGTCTTTTTTTCCCCAAACATCCTGACTGCAGGAATGAGTGAATGGTTGTGGGGCTCCTGTGTGATAGAAGGTTTGCAAGAATTTTGCCTGCTGCTTCAGAAATAATTACAGTGGTACCTTGGGTTACAAACACACCTCGGGTTACAGACGCTTCAGGTTACAGACTCTGCTAACCCAGAAATAGTACCTAGGGTTAAGAACTTTACCTCAGGACGAGAACAGAAATCATGCGGCGGCAGCGGGAGACCCCATTAGCTAAAGTGGTACCTCAGGTTAAGAACGGACCTCCAGAACGAATTAAGTTCTTAACCAGAGGTACCACACAGAATGGGGACGCGGGTGGCGCTGTGGGTTAAACCACAGAGCCTAGGGCTTGCCAATCAGAAGATCGGCGGTTTGAATCCCCGCGATGGGGTGAGCTCCCGTTGCTTGGTCCCCAGCTCCTGCCAACCTAGCAGTTCGAAAGCATGTCAAAATGCAAGTAGATAAAGAGGTACCGCTACAGCGGGAAGGTAAACGGCGTTTCTGTGTGCTGCTTTGGTTCGTCAGAAGTGGCTTTGTCATGCTGGCCACATGACCTGGAAGCTGTACGCCGGCTCCCTCGGCCTATAGAGCGAGATGAGCGTCGCAACCCCAGGGTCGGTCACAACTGGACCTAATAGTCAGGGGTCCCTTTACCTTTACCACACAGAATAATGATGACACAGCACATTTTGGCATGGAAACACTCTGCTGTCACACAGAATAGACCAGAAAAGTTTGCATTAGGTTGAAATATTGGTTTACAAGGAGGGACCAAACTGTAGAGGGGAGTCAAAATGTGTTTCATTGCCCTGATCCACATTAGAGGTCCCAGCCAGGCCCAATCTCTAAGGCTAGCAGAAGGAAGGCTTGTTTGATAAGCCAATGAGAGGGACACTGCTGTGCTCCTTTTCCTCCCAGGGCAAAATGAGCTGTGGAGAAAGCTAGTACGAAGTGCACTGTGCATTGGTTGCAAGTAAGGGGACAGGGAGATGGGGGTTGGTTGAGGCAGACAGGGGCTAATGGGCAGCCCTTACACCACTGCTCATGTGTTTCTTGAAACATGGCAAGATCAGTTATGGTCTATGTGCCATGTGAACAGGAGCAAGCTGTAAATGTAATTGTTCAAGTGTTGTAATATTTTTTCTTTTAGATCTGCATGTTCCCAAAGTATAATAGTGGAGGTTTGAGACACCTGCTGCTGTAACCTTTCTCCCTCAATCACTCTCTCAAAAGACAGTTCTGCAAGCCAGAAAGCAAAAGCTGGAGTCGAAGTATAAATGACACTCTGTGGAGCAGTGAAGGAAACCTAAAAATTGGCTTCTGTATTGTGCCTGAGTGCTGTCCAAAGCAGTGTACAAAATCATTTGTCTACTAATTTTTTTAAGTCTTGTTTATTCATCAGGAATGTGGACTGTCATTGTTCGTGGAGTAGACTCCAACTAATTACATGCCAGCCAACAGCTGATTCTTACCCAGAAGGAAGCATTGCCTAATAAAGATCATAGATGCCAACACTAAAAGACACAAAGTACTAAAGATGAGCAGCTCAATCGTCAACTGTCTGATGCTTTCAATACAGCCAGTGATGTACAAATTGGGGTGGAACTCTGTGCTTCCCACCTGCAAGCCAATCTTTCTTAGCAGTTATATGGTGAGGTGTTGATATGATTCTTCAAGCCCTTAGGAAAAAAATGCTGGCTTTCCTGTTGCTATAATCAATCAGTTTCCCTAAAGCGTTCCTTTGTATTAATGAAGGGACATAGAGACTGAGTGCTTTAATTTTCCAGAGATGGCAAATATCTTCAGACTACAGAAGCAGCTTTATTGAATCTTTAAAGGCATTCCAGGATACTCCTCCCCATCTGGCTATTACTGGCTGAGAGATGCTTATCATAGGATTAAAAATGGGTCTTATTTACAATAGCATCTAAATGAGGTAGTGCTAGAAAATATTTGGGTTTTTACCAGTCTGCTTTAATTAAACAGTGTGATATTGTTGTAAAAGTATGGCTGTCATATCAGAAATTTGCAAAAGCTGCTTTTAAGAACTTGTGAAGTTTTTAATGTGTGTTTTCTTTCAGTAACAAATAGAAGCCAACTGTTTTTAATTGTTTATTTAAACATTTTCAGAAGAATTCACAAGCATTACAACAGGCTACTGGGTGTTTTAGGAACAAATGCTGAAATATGGATGTATAGTAATGTGAATGATTATTAACTGTATGAACTCCTGGCTTATGTGTCGAGGTCTAGTATTATGCTTTTTCAGTGTAATCTCCCCACAATATCTGTGAAGGAAATGTGACTTGGAAGTGACTGTATTTCCATGGGATTCTGTAAATACCCCAAGCATGTGCTTCCATTCGGTCATGCATTAGTCCTGGTGAGAAAAAAGCACCTTTCCAAAAAGCCCACCTGTACATTAATCAATAATCATTGCCATTAATAGTACCTAGAATCCCTGCATTCAGATCAGTGCTGCTACTCGGATGCTTCATCATGCATTTGACTTTGCAAAGCAGAAGGCTCCCTATTCAGTTTTGCACATAGTGGCTATGCACCACTTTTTCACCTTGTATCAATGGCCAAGAGTTGTGTGCCTTGCTTTTATGTAACTCATCCCCTTAGGAAACAGAATCCTGAATAGTTCTTCCCCAAGAAACAACTTTCTCAGATTCCTTGTGAGGATAGACGAATCGGTCAGTTTCAGTTTCTCATTTTTCTAAATTTAAATTGAGTTCTTCACATTTCTGCAGCAATTATCATTAAAAAAAATCCATGAAAATTCATCAGCATTTGTTATGCATTTAAAACTGATATGCACACTTCTGCAAAGATTTTTTTTATAAATATAATGCAGTTTTGTATGTGGCTTTCAGCATTACATGCACCTGTATGCATACTTCCTCCAATATATGTATTTTTATACCCGCTGGTTGGTTGGAGAACTATATTGCAAAATTGGGAGGAGTGTGAATTTTGAATAATAGCTGTGTTTTGGTTTGCATATTAGTAAATGTTCATTAAAATGCAAACCCTACCTGCCAGGTCATTGTGAAAACTCACCAAGATTGTTCCACCCTTAGCTGGTGAGCCTTCCCTGTACCCTTGTCTCCTCGTTTGCTATTTGCTTTGGATTTAAGAACCCAAAGGGGGAAGACAGCCTAATGTTCAACCTTGAAGCAATTAATCAATTAATCAATTTAATTGATTAAGAGAATTTAATTGAAAGGAGAACCCAGTTTGCTTGTTTGGAGTATGTGCACTGAAGGGGACCTGTGTTATAAGTTTGTATTCCCCCTCCATCCTGCCCCCATACTGTCTGGGCCCTGCAGGCTCTCTAAGGCCATCTGCATCATCGGAAACCCAGTGCAAACTGTGACTTCCACAGTGAATCAGATCCTTGATGTCTCTGTGGAATGAGAGAGAGAGAGAGAAGAGCTGATCTACAGATGCCTCTAGGTTTGGCATGCACCGAAGATGATATCATTGCATTCTGTAGCCTAGATTAGTTTATGACAGGCCTGAAATGAGCTGGTGTGGTGAATTCTTACAGGGTGGGTTGTGTCAAATTATCTTGGGTGTTTCTTTGCTTAACCATAATCTATCAAAAGCTCCCCCCCCCATTTGCCCCTTTATCTGCACAGCTTCTTTAGTTGATATAAAACTTTTAAATAAATGAAATAAACAAGGAACTTATGTGTAGTTACTAGAAGCCTTTTAAGCTTTGCATTGGTTACTCTGGGTATTCATGCTCAATCAAGAGTAGAAGACTGATTTTTCACTTAGAATTCAAACATGTTTTTCCAATTGATGAGTTCCAGTTGTGATTTTTGTTATGGTTGTAGTCTTTAGGCCCCTCAGCATTATTTTAAGTGAATTGCTCCTCACATTTTTCTTTTTCTTTCTTTTTTATTACAATGCAGCTGTTTTCTGAGTTAACATTTGGAGCTGAACTTCTCCACTGCTCAAGAGCAGAAGGCTTTGTTGACTTAGATCCAGGGATCCATGTGAGCAGCAGTGACCACTGCCTATGGGTTTGCGCACATGTGTATAGTTGTCCCTCTTCCCCCACTTGTTGGCTCAAGTGAACTATATTTAGTACTCCCACCCCACTTGAATATTTATTCTAAAGTAAAGTACAATCTCTTTCAGGTTATGGTGGCCATGCAGGTTTTGTGTATTAGATTTTAAATTCCTACAGGAAAAATAAAGGAAGCTTAAATTATTTGGTCCCATAGAGAAATCGAAACATTATCTGTATTAATTCACAGAGCTGTGGTTAGCATAGCTTGCCAATTTCATATTTTGTTCCTCTTCATTGAACTGGGAATAGATTTAAGTTATATATTGTTTCTTTCCCCTCCCCCCCCTCCATTTCTCAATTTTCCTAAACAGCCTTTTGGAGAACAATGGAGAAGAAAGTTGTTCGCATCTCCCCTGTTTCTGATCCAGACACAACTTATTTTCTTCAGATAGTGTGGCAAAAAGATTTGGGCGCCGGTTTTGAGGTAGTACTCAGTGATGGCCGATCAGCTTGGACTGGGAAAGGTGATGTATGATCAGATGCTATTTATTTATGTAATTATTTATTTCAAGGATTTCTGTCTCACTTTTCTGCAACAAGTGCACAAAATGGTATATGTGAAATGAGACTTCCCCCAGATTCTTCATTGTCAGGCCTCAAATGCATAAGCAAAACTTCAAAACTTACAGTGTTGAACTATAAGGGATGAGATTTTAAACATCAGAGAAGCCTTTTCATGTAATTACGCTCCAACCTTAGAGGAAAATTGCGAAGACGTTTTGGCGAGGAATGAGATTGGCTTTACCATCTATTCACCTTTCAAGTCATCGCTCACTTGCCAATTAAATGGATGAACTGCACCTTATTAATCAATAAAACTCAAGAAACTCCAATATGCTAAAGAGGAGGCTTACAGGGAAGGAGACAGATTTTTGTACAACCAAGCTAGGAATGCACTGATGAAGGGGATTAAAGTGGCAAAACAAACCTATGATTCAGACTCAATTCTCAAACAGGGACTTGGCTACTCTTTGGAAGAATTTACAGAACATCTTCTGCTCCAGAGAGTCAAAAAATTGGCAAATGACCTGAATTAGTTTTATAGCAGGTTCGAAAGTCAAGCATTATCTTCTAGTGCCATTCAGTCAGCGCCAGAGGCACCAACAACCACCTCAACCTGTTCTGAAGTCACTCTACTGGTGATCTTGAAATAGTGTTCTGCACACTTTGTATAAAGTACTTTTACATTGCAATGTAGCCGAAACCAAATTCCAAGTATGTTAGTACTTGGCCAATAAATTATTATTCTATTCTATTCTATTCTATTCTATTCTATTCTATTCTATTCTATTCTATTCTATTCTATTCTAAGGCTAAGCCACAAACAGTGACTTTCCTGAAAACCTCAGCAGCCAGCCAGGGATATAAGGTATCAAGTGGGCCTTAAGGTATCATGGACCAAAGTTGTTAAGGGCCTTGTAAATTAATACCAGAATCTTGAACTTGGCCTGGTGCCATATAGATGGTCAATGCAAGAGTTTAAGTACTGGAGTTTCGTGGCGATGGTCGTCTGACCACAGTGCTGATGGTAGAGTCTGGCCACAGCATTTTGCATCAGGAGGAGCTGTTGAGACAAGTTCAAGGGTAGCGCTACATAGAGTCCATTGCTTGCCAATCCACGATACACTACAGTCACACTATCCCTGTTGAAGAATACCCATGGCTGGTGTACCAGCAGTAGGTGTCATGAACTGGTGAGATGACAGGGAGGAGGAAGAGGATCCCAGTGAGGGGTGTAGCCAAGAATGGGACACACCAGGGCAAGCAAGGAATAGGGAAGGAAATACAGGATGGCGGAGGATGGCAAGGGGATGGTGGTCAGTGCACTGGAACCAGAGCAGCAGAACCCATCACCAGAGGCAGAGGAGCCCCTGTCTCCATGAACTCTGAGGCATAGGGAGCAGTGGAAGTGCCACTCTAGGAGGCTGAGGCAGGCAAATGCCCATGGCCCATCTTCCTAGCTCATTAGGTGAGGCTCACTTGTTCTGGGAGGAGGTGTGTGATTTCTCAGCTGGAGGAGGCTTGGAACAGGTGAGGGTCACATGCCTCATTAAGTCCAGAATCTGCAATCAACATGCAAAGTACAAAAGGGAAGCAGAGCTGAGGGGCAGCGTCTATTCAGCTGCCCATGTTGGTAGACCTTGACTTGGATGCTCTCAGACTGCATGTTGGGTTTGACTCTGGACTGTATCCTGACTGTTGGACTTCAGATTTGGCTACTTGGATTGACCCTGGAATACATTTCTGGACCTTGGATCTTGCTTGTGTAGCTTGACCCCTGGTCTTTCGGCTTTCGACTTGACATACTGACTTGCCGCCAGGTACGCCAGGGGATCGGGACAGTAGGTAGTTGGAGGCACTTCTAGCCACTGCAGCTACCCGAGCCTCCAACAACACAGATGGATCCATGGACAGCCACATACTGCAAACCTTTTCTTTCTGAAAGCATTCAACCCTCTCAAGAATGACCGCTCCACACATCAATGGCGGGCGCTTTTTGCATGGACGCGCGCAGCCCCCTGATCCCAGAGGGCGGCTCCCTGGAAGTTCAGGACTGGCACCGCCTTCCCAGGTAGGATGCCAGGGGTCTCCACCTACCCAAGCCTGGCATCCAATCCTGCCTGGGGAGGTGTTGCCAGGGGATGGCCAGGTAAGGGGAGGGACAAACCGGCTCAACCAACCAATTTCCTGGACATGGGAACCACCCACCCGCAGTGCCTGCATCTGCCAAGGATTCAAACTTAGTTTATTGACCCTCATTTAGTCTACTGTTATATCCAGGAAGTGGACTAGATATTGCATAGCCTTTCCTAACTCAGGTGCTATGAAGATGTGGAGCTGTATGTCGTCAGCATACTGCTGACCCTTTGTAGCCCCCACAGCTCCTAATGATCACTTCTGTCATTGTTCCATTTATTAAGGTTGCATTTATTAAGGAACTAGTGTGTGTAGGGGAACTGAGGAAGAGCCATGGTGTTCTTTTTAGGTTTTCATCACTGAATAACCCAGAGTTGACAGGGCAAACTCCTTTTAAAACTCAGCAGTGGCTTGACTCATGGGGTGACACAGAAGAGAAATCTCAAATGTCTTATTGGTTCATGCCTGGATATAAATGACTGTTCTGCATATATAGCTTTAGAGATTAAGTGGTTTACGAAATGTCAAGTATTTGAATTGACCTCGTAGAGCTTGTTGGTAGGAAGAGTATTACACATATGTGTATGTAAAGTAAGTCTGGTTGCGGGTCCTTTCTTTATGCCTGTTTTGTGCTCCCAAGTGTGGGAAGTAATTGTTCTGGTGATCATCATACTTGGGTGGGTGCAAGTTGCTAAATCCTAAAGCTTGTCACCCTCCCAATGATTAATGGACAACAATAATCTACGCACATCTGATTTTCACTGTGAGCCGTTTCCCCATGGTTCCTTTTCATGCTTGATTGTACTCTATTGTATTACCCTGCAAAACTGTTGTGGGAATTACAGATGCCATTGAAAATTTCCATAACAATTAGGGATGCTTATAAAAACTAATTTTTACCAGGTGTCAGATGGCCCTGGACAAACAGTATTCAAAACTCCCATTGTTCTAGGCGCATTTTGCGACAGGGAATTTCATTAGCATGAGCAGTTTTTGAGCTCCAGGCACAGTTCTGCGCTTAAGTTTTCAGATTAAAACTGCAGAGTGGAAGGAAAGGAGGACCTTTTTCTGCTCCCCCACTCCCTGAAGACTGGAGAAGAGACCTTCTTAAGAATATTAGGGGGTGGGCATGGGAAGAACTAGACCAGGGGTCAGCAAACTTTTTCAGCAGGGGGCCGGTCCACTGTCCCTCAGACCTTGTGGGGGGCCGGACATTACATTCTACTCATGTAAAAATACCAGGCAGTCCCCACAAATAACCCAGAGATGCATTTTAAATAAAAGGACACATTCTACTGATGTACACATTCTACTCATGTAAAAACACCAGGCAGGCCCCACAAATAACCCAGAGGTGTATTTTAATCATGTAAAAACATGCTGATTCTCGGACCGTCCGCGGGCCAGATTTAGAAGGCGATTGGGCCACATCCGGCCCCCGGGCCTTAGTTTGGGGACCCCTGAACTAGACCATATGAAGAATGAACATAATATTTTAGCTGCAGTTCGTTCATTTTCAGTTTTATATTCTTGTTATTTAAAAGCACTCCTAGACATTCTGTTGTTGTACCCATAGCCTAGGTTTAAGGTGCCATTTAGCTCCTAGCTTTCATAGCTCAGTTTCTAACACTGTGGACAAAGCATCCTTTGAGGAGCCTCCTCATTTGTCAATTGGCCCTGTTGGGTTTACCTGGCCACTGTATTGCAAACAGCACTTGGCAGCTCAGTCTAACCACCATTACAATTTCCCACAATGCCCCAGAGTGATGGTATATAGCAGGGATGTCCCAACAGGTCGATCGTGATCTACTGTTATATCCCTGGGAGGTTTTGGTAGATTGCGGTCAATCACTGGGCCCCTTTCCTTAGCATTGGTAAAGCCCCGCCCTCCATTGTTGCACGATCTACAGAACGGAAGACGGAATTTAGTAAGTGAGGCTGTTTGTTTCCCCAGTGATCTGTTGGTGAGTGGCTGTTCCCCTTTCCCACTAAAAATGGCCAACAGCTAAGCCTTGAACTGCCTAAAAACATGGCTCTCCTCCTCCATTAAAAAAGCTCAACAACTTTGACCTGAAACCCCCCCCCCCCCATGGGACTTTCCTCCTCCCTAAGAAAACGGGAGTAGATCACTGCCAGTTTTTAATTCTGTGAGTAGATTGCAGTCTCTTGGGAGTTGGCCTCCCCTGCTATATAGGAGCATTATATGAGATGAATTTGACAGATGTCTGAGCTGAGGTATTAATGTGGCAGTTGATCCGAGTGTCAGGTCAGATGTTTTAAAGGGGAGCTTGGACCAGATACTGGCACTCGACTCTGCTTTGGGGCTGAGGCCTCAGCAGCTGCCCAAGGGTGTCAGGTTCTGATACTGGCTCTGACTCCTAGTCATTAAGAAGAGGGGTGATACATATTAATGGAATGTGCAGGGTGTCACCATGGAGAAATGGCTCACCACAAGGATCAATAAATGTGTAGGGTGGCTCTTAAATGGATCAGTGTTGAAATCCGGGTGGCAGTACATGCTGGTGTTGGAAGACCTGTTGAACTAAACCTAGCTTTATTTGTGAATTGGGTTGAGTGTAAGAGTTAAGAAAGAAATGGAGCACATGAATAATCAAAAATGAATAATAACATTAAAATACATTGCAGGGAGATATCAAATTATCTGATCCCACACATATGTTTACTAAGCCCATAGTGTTTACTTCTAAGTAGAAATGTTGAGCTTACACTATCAAGACCAATGCCAAAGTGCGTACTTGTTTACTCTTCAAATCGTCCACATGTTTGGGTTTGATGCTTTCCTTAACATAGGATTGTGAAATGGGCTTTGAAATCATAGCGTAACTTCAGATGGGGTAAGCAAAAACTAGATTGAGTTGTAAAGGTTAAAAAGAAGATAAGGAGCATTAAAGACGAGAGCTGATTCAAATACTACTGAGCTCTCTAGAAAGGTCCTCTAATTCTGTGAGGTTTAGTTCAAATCCTAGATTTCAGGCTATAATCCTTGCAGTTATGTGCACCTAAACCATTTTATTTTAGTGGGTTTATGTGTGCCTCACCTGGATATCATCAGGCAGTTCATATTTCTTTAGCTTTAGAAACTTTTGAATCATTGTGGTGATTCTTAATTATTTGCTTCTGCGGTCAGCAGCAATAAATTGACCTATAAAGTGTTTGGTAAATTACAGAATGTGATAAGGGATGGAATATAAAACCAACCATGTCTTGCCTTATTCTATACTTTGAAGAAATCCTGTAAGAAGCTGCATTGTGACAAAAATGTGCATGGAATCTTCCAACAGTGCCTGAGGAAGATATTTCCAAGGAAGCTGATGACATGGAAATGGAGCGAGAGAAATACATTGGAGAGCTTAAAAAAGTGTTGTTATTTGAAGGAGCACTGGCAGACAAATACAATTTTGATATTTCTAAAGGAGGAGTGGATGGAGAGTGCCTCAATTTTTCTTATGAAAAGAATCTGAAAGATGTTTCTGTAAGTATTGCTTTATTAAGAATTGTTACATTATGGTTTTTTTCAAGAGAGTTTCAGTATAGTAGACCATTAATCTTCAGTAATATAGGGGACACTGCACAGCAATTCCAAGATCTGTGAGGTTGTTTTTAATCAGTATAAGGATTTCTTTGATTTTTTGATTCCAAAATTTAAGTAAAGCAAGAAATCATTTTGTTAAACATGCATTAAGTTTGAGTTATTATCTGAATCCCAAGGAGTAAAAGGCTATATAGTTACTCTGATGAAGGCAACAACAATGAAAGCTACGGGAATGGCTCAAATTATAATGTAGCTTTGTATTTACCCTCCTCCTGGGAACATAATCTGAATGAATTTAATTTAATTTATTGCTTTACCACTTTAGACTATCTGGCGTGATTTGAAAAATGACAGAAGTTTCTTGTAAGTTACTAGCATTGATAAATAACAGTATTTATCACATGAGGTAAACAGAGGCTTGCCAGATCTCTAATTTTTTTCAGACCTGGTGGAAAACCTTTTATATGGTTTTTATTCACTAACATTTCTTCACTAACTCACACTCAAAGCTACACATGATGCTAATGTTTTGTAGTTTTGTCCCTTAATGCTTCATCTATTTATTTTTCTTAAAAACAACTGCCCAGGCCATAGACACCAATATGATTTCTGTGCATACGTATGAGAGAGAGAAAGATCAGAAATCTTCCCTCTGCCGTTTTACCATCTTCTAATTGTCCTTCCCAACAGTGCCCTACGCTTTCCACTTTTATGTTGGAAAACTTATAGGTGCTTGTTTCAGGGGAAATATGCACTTTTTTGAGGGAAATAACTGTCTATCTGCACCATATAATTGTAGAGTTTGAAGGGACCTCGAGGGTCATCTAGTCCAATCCCCTGCAATACAGAAATCTTAACTAAAGCATCCAGGATAGATGGCCTCAGTCCACCACCTCTCATGGGAGTCTGTTCCACTGTTAAACAGCTCTTACTGTCAGAAAGTTATTTCTGATGTTTAGTCAGAATTTGCTTTCTTGTAAATTGAGATCATTGGCTTGGGTCCTATCCCCTGGAGCAGGAGAAAACAAGCTTGCTCCATCCTTCATGTAACAGCCCTTTAGATATTTGAAGATAGCTATCCTTTTTCCTCTGTCTCCTTTTTACCAGGATAAACGTATCAAATTCCCTCCACCATTCCTGATAAAGCTTGGTTTCCAGACCTATGATGAATTTTGGTCACCCTCTTCTGCACACATTCCAGTTTGTCCATATCCTTCCTAAAGTGTGGTGCCCAGAACTGGACACAGTACTCCAGGTGTGGTCTGACAAAGGAAGAATAAAGTATACTGTCCCCTTAATTGGAACAATTTACTTCTGTTGATGCATCCTAGACCTAGAATGACATTAGCTTTTTTTCTGCTGCATCACGCATTGGACTCACATTAAGCTTGGGGTCTTCTATGACTCCCTAGATCCTTTCCACATGTACTATTGGCAATCCAGGTGTCTCCCATCTTATATTTGTGCAGCTGATGCTTCAAGCCTAAGTGTAGAACCTGATACTGTACAGTATTTGTTCCTACTGAGATTCCTTTCTGTAGTTCTATTCCCATAGTTCTAGTCTCACTGAACCATGAAGGTTCCAAAAGGTAGCTTACCAGGCAAGCAGACCAGACCTGGGAAGCTGTGCTCATCAAGGATATTGCATGAAAATTGCACTAAGATCAGGCTGCACTCTTTAGTGTAAAGGTAAAGGTGCCCCTGACCATTAGGTCCAGTTGTGGACGACTCTGGGGTTGTGGCGCTCATCTCGCTCTATAGGCCGAGGGAGCCGGCGTTTGTCCGCAGACAGCTTCCAGGTCATGTGGCCAGCATGACTAAGCCGATTCTGGTGAACCAAAGCAGCATACAGATACGCCGTTTACCTTCCCGCCGGAGCGGTACCTATTTATCTACTTGCGCTTCACGTGCTTTCGAACCGCTAGGTTGGCAGGAGCTGGGACTGAACAACGGGAGCTCAACCTGTTGCGGGGATTCGAACCGCCGACATTCTGATCGGCAAGCCCTAGGCTCTGTGGTTTAGACCATAGCGTCGTTGGAAATAAGTCCTGTTGACAGTCATTATTTATTTATATATTTAAACAAAATTTATCTATCACTTGATTGTAATAAAGCCTCAAACCCATGTACAATAACATAACGTTTTCAGTAAAGGACAGTCACAGAGGTATTTTTTAAAATGTTCAAAAAAAAGTGGAAACAACAATAAGCTGAAAACAAGATTAGAATGCATGCAACTTCTATATGTCTAGAAAGGCTTTCCTAAACAAAAATGTTTTGAGCAACCATGAGAGGGTACAGCAAAGGCGCTTGCCTGATGTCATTAGGCAGGGACTTCCAAAGTGTAGGTGCTGCTAGACTAAAATATTGATTTCTTACAAGAATGCATATTATGTGGCGCCTGATACAATACCAGTTTCAAAAACTGAAGCAGTCAAGTGAGCATATATGAGATAAGACGATCCCACAAGTAAACTGGTCCCATACTGTTAAGGGATTTATATATGAATAGCAACACCTTGAACCTGGCTTGGTTGAAAATTGTCAACCAGTTGAAGAGCAGAGATGTGATATACTAACAGGGTCTCCCTCCTGTCTTCAGCTGTGCCAGAATTACTGTGGTCAAGCTGAAATAAAAATAGGGCATGCTTCCACATAAATGTGTTCAAGAATGAGAAGCAAGGGTAATTTTTTTTTAAAAAAACCTAATTTGTATTTTATTTTTTACTCATCACATTTGTATTCTGTCATTTGTGTGTGTTATCTTCATGGCAATCCAGTGGCTTGCCCAAGGCCACCCAGTCAGCTTCATGGATCGATGGGAATTTAGATAAGGAAATCTAGGTATGATTGAGGCGGACAGTCTTGTATAGTGGTGATGACATTAACCAGTGGCATTACCTGTGCTTTTGAAGTGTTAACATTTTCCGTAACAAGATGGATAATAATAATAATAATAATAATAATAATAATAATAAATTTTTATTTATACCCCGCCCTCCCCAGTCAAAAACCGGGCTCAGGGCGGCTGACACCAACAGAACCACAATAAAACATAAAAACAATTAGTTAAAATACAGATTAAAATACAGTATTAAAATTTAAAGTGCAGCCTCATTTCAAGTAGGCCATAAATCCAAGCCATGAGGGAGAAAAAACACAGGGGTCAGGCTGAGTCTAACCCAGTGTTTCCCAACTGGTGGTCCGCGGACCCCCAGGGGTCCGCGAGCTATGCCAGAGGGGTCCTCAAGATGCCAAGCCTCTGGCCCGCCGGAACCGGCGCAACTGCCGCCACCGGTGCATGGGCGCCAAGCGAGCCCGGTGGATCAACCAGGGAGCCGCTGAAGGCCCCCCGGCGACCCCACCGGACCGAGGCTGAATGTGCCCGGCCGGAGACTCAGCGGAACCCCTGGGCCTAGAGGCCCGAAACCGCCTTCCAGGCTGCGGACCCCACGGCGACCACGTGGGCGTCGGAAACATCCGGCGGAGCAAGCGAGGAGCCGCTGAGGCCCCCCGCAGGCCCGCCGGGCAGAAGCCGAGGGCGCCCAGCCGATGACCAAGCGGAGCTCCGTGGCCTGAGACCTCCCACCGCGCAACGATCCTGGGGGGCCTGCCTTGCGACTGCAGTCGCCATCACCCCTAGCTGCCCAAGAGGGTGAAGGAGCCCCCCCCCAAGTGAAGGGCCCTGATCCCGCAGCTCCTGCGCGCCACACGGGGAGCCTCGTGGGGACCCGAAGAACAAAGGCTGCACCGAACCTGCTGGCGCTGGCGCTGCTACCGCCGCAAATACAGCCACCACCAGAGGGGGAGAAAAGAAGAGGGGACGACAGGGAAGAGAGGGCCCCACCACCACCCTCAACCCAGGTGAAAGGGTAGAAACCTCCCCCCCCCTCCAGAGGGAAACCCCCCGACCCCCGGACGGCCATCATACCACCACCGCCACACCAACGCCCCCCCCCCCCCAGAAGGATAAAGAAGAGAGGAAAACAACTGAAAAATAAATAAAACCACTTTTTAATTTTAGGATTAGGAATTAATGGGGGTCCTTGTCACAATAGTGGCTCGATGAGGGGTCCTCGAGAAAATTTTGTTGGGAACCCCTGGTCTAACCCAAAGGCCAGGCGGAACAGCTCTGTCTTGCAGGCCCTGCGGAAAGATGACAAATCCCGCAGGGCCCTGGTCTCCTGGGAAAGAGCGTTCCACCAGGTTGGGGCCAGTACTGAAAAGGCCCTGGCTCTAGTAGAGGCCAATCTAGTCATATAATAATAGTGATGGGTTGTTAAAAGTTAACTCGCTAAGCATGTGGATAATTTGCATAACTATACTAATCAGGAAGGGGGTCTGGGGAGAAAAACATAGCATGGGCCTCCTTTAGTTGAAAATTTCAAGGTAACCCAGTTAATTTTATCTACTATATTAGATGTAATAAGTTAAAATGAAGGAAAAGAAAATAAGGGCTGTTGACTGGGGAACATGTACAGTTGGCAAAATCTGTATGTCTTTGGAAATACTTGCTGGAGGAAATAGTGGTAGTTTTGTTTGAGTCATTCTGCAATAAACTAGACAAAGCATTGGAAAATCTGTGCCTTGAAGCAGTCTTGCATTGGCATTGAAATGCATTTCATGACCTAATTAGGTGTTTTGCATCCTAGAAATTTATAATTCTGTGACAGCTAGCCCACACATGGGGCAGACATGAAAAGTCTTCCAGGCAACGATGTTGTAGTGAAGTACAATTCATTCAAGTCAATCCACAGTTCAAGCTAGTTCTCCCAAAATTTGATCTTCAATGTTTTGTGAGTGTTGATTTCAACACTGAGATGTAGATTTGAATGTGACTCCAATTGCACATCTTCAACAGCTGCACCAATAGAACTTATTTCTATTTTGGCAGTTTTTTGTATTATGAGACTCAAATAGATTAGGAATCGGGGGTTCCTATTTTGTGGTTTTATATTTTGATTTTGTTCTCTGAACCACCCTGAGACTTCCGGGTATAGGGTGGTATATAAATTCAATAAATAGTTGTTATTATTATTAGACTTTAATACCTCGGGTTACAGACGCTTCAGGTTACAGACGCTTCAGGTTATAGACTCCGCTAACCCAGAAATAGTACTGTAAGGACACCAGAAATGTAATATGGATGATTGGCTTCCCAAATTGACCAGACGAAATCTCAGGCAGTTGTACATATTATAAAACAGATTTATTAAAACATTTATTGCAATAAATGGTGGCAGTGAGAATGAGTTTCTCATTCTGCCCGACCCATGGGCATACACAGAGTGCCTTTATAACAAAACTTACCCCAGCGCCACCCCCATGTAAATTACAAAGCTTATACAGGATGTGCTCTTGTGGTTTATGCTAGACAGGATGGAACAAAGGAACAAAATGTGGTGTAGCTAGAATTTCTTAGAAGTGCTGTGTGTGGTTAGATCTTTGCATTAGATGTGCAAACATGCTGTGCCTGTAAACAGAGAGATTTAGAATTGAATATACAAAATGGAGTTCTTCTTGCTCTCCTGCGTGGCCTGACCAGGATTATTCTGGCCCTGGTCATTGCCACCCTATAGTACCTCACGTTAAGAACTTTGCTTCAGGATGAGAACAGAAATTGTGTGGCAGTTGGTGGCCCCATTAACTAAAGTGGTACCTCGGGTTAAGAACAGTTTCATGCTAAGAACGGACCTCCAGAACAAGTTAAGTTCTTAACCCGAGGTTCCACTGTAGAGCAAAAGAAAACTTCCTTTGCCTTTCTGATTATGATATCCCAGATATATGTGGGATGCTGTGAAATTGTATTTGATGTTTGTCTGAAGATTATATTAATGTGCAATGTAGGGAATTGATAAAGAAAGGTTGCAGTTGCTACCAATAATTATTCTTCCCATGGAAGAAAAGGATTTACTATACTGTAGACAGAATGTTACAACTTCTTAATAGTTTGATAGTTTGATAGCCAAAAGTAATGTTCAAATCAATTGTGTGGTTTAAACTATGTTATGAAGAAATAGAACAAGTATATAACACTGCCTCTGTTTCTGTGAAATGCTTTGTTCTAAGTCCACTGAACTTTCAGTCAAAGGACACGAGGCTTTCGTATACCAGAAAATACTAGAGATCTGTATTAGTTGCATCTGAAGCCACTAAATTATATAATACCAATTATTAATGACTTTGCCTCTTAAGACAGCTGTCTTTTGTTTTAAGAGTTTTTAACATGCTGCTCTTTGGAAACGCTCTTAGACTGGTAAGGGCAAACTAGACTGTTGAGAATTGCATTAAAATAACAATAGGCTTGGTACACAGTAGGGCTTGTGTGTCAAAGCAGCTGCAGAGCAAAATGGGCCACACACACTGAGAACTCAGTTAGGGGCCATTGAGGCTCGGCCAGCTAAACTGCTGCCACCTAAACAAACACCATAACAAGAGTCAGTGATTTACTGTTTGATCTAAGTAGGTGACCACTTGGAAGTAAATCTTTCCAAGTACTTCAGCTAGGAACTCTCTGCATATAACAAATAAATGGGACTCCTGCAAGACTTTCTCATTGGAGGTGGCAATTAAATTGATTAAAGACCTCTTGATAAGCAGCATTTGAGGGCTAGCAAACCTTTCTGTATAATAAGGTGGCAAGTATTGTATTTTCTTTCTGCCTCCTAAGGACATTGCTAAAATTTTAGCCAATGAAGTTCTGTCAGCGCATGCGGAAAACGACATGATTTACTAGGCTGAAGAAAGAAACCCACATAATTTGTTTCAGCTTGACAATCTTTTTCGTAGTGTGTTCTTAAAATACAGGTCACAGGACAGAAGGATAATTTTAATTTTCAAATGGATTAAAGCATCACCATATATGCATGTGTATATTTTCACATATTCCCCTGCACCACCACCAACTAGAATTTGTGTGCATTTCAGAGTTTCCCATATGGTAATGTCAAGGGCCCAAAGGCTCTGAGTTGTGCTTTCCTGTTTTGGGATACATGCTGGGCATTATAGCTCTTGATATTTCAAGTCAGTGTTTACATTTTCTTGTTCAGCTGAGTTAAAATAACTTCTTGTCATGAGGAAAATCTTTAAATCATGGGCTAGTGACAAGACTTGGTTTCCACAGAGGGAGGAAGAGAAGAAAGAGATGATTATGGAACATCAAGTGCATCCTGACTGCTCTGCAACATCATTCATATTGTTAATTTTTTTAAAAAAAATATAAACCTACAGGACGTAAAATGTTTTACTTACAATTTGCCTTTGCCAGTGTTCTGCATCTTCAGAGAAGGAACTCATGCCCTATTAGATACTATGGAAATAGCTTCAGACTCAAACTGTGAATTTTTAGCATTTCACATTCATAAAGGCAAATGTTTAAATTTATTGGTTGCACAAAAAATAATAATCCTCATTGCTTCTATTTCTGATAGTCAGCCTTGAGTGCCAATGCATATGTAACAAAAATGGGACCACCCATGTGCAAGCTCTGGGAACCCAGCATGTTTGGGGGAGCCCAGATGTGCATGTGTATGGGGAAGAGGAAGTGAATCTCTAAAGCGAATTCCCCTAAACAGCCCATTGTGCAATGAGCATGCTCAGTGGCCACCAAATGCTGACTGGGGGGGGGGGTCTAGGGGATCAGAAATCAGGTAGAAAGACGACTGGAATGGAGTACGCTTGGCAAGGGCATGGCTGGGTGACTGGAACAGTTAACAGAAGCAGGGAAACTGGAACAGTTAACAAGACATTTTGTCATATTTATGACATTTATGGCTGGATTCAAAAGAATTTAATTTTTTTGTTTACAAACATGGGAGTCTAGGGAAGAACTGTGAGGACAGAGAATGATAAAAGGGTTGGGGGGGCGGGGCAGTTTTGAATCAGTGCCATGCTTGTTTATTTGCTTGCTTGCTTCTGCTTCTGCTGCTTAAGAAGGCACCTACTAAAGAGAGAATAGTATGCGAGGTCTTTTTGTATCATAAAAGTCATTCCAAGACTGTTTGGATTCTAGCCACACTATAGACCAGGCATCCCCAAACTGTGGCCCTCCAGATGTTTTGGCCTACAACTCCCATGATCCTTAGTTAACAGGACCAGTGGTCAGGGATGATGGGAATTGTAGCCCAAAACATCTGGAGGGCCGAAGTTTGGGGATGCCTGCTATAGACGGTTTTGCTCTTTGCCCCTCTGCCAAATCTCTGATTTAAATTCACCACAGTTCTGGTTAGCAATGTCAGTTCCTGAACCTTAGCATTTTTATCTCTGCAGCTAACAGCTGCTTCTAAGGTGGAGGTGCAGGGTAAAATTCTCCTCACCATGTTGTAGCCAAACCCCTTCTCCAGTGGCTGCTTCTTGAAATATACTGCTTCAAGTCCAAAAATCAAGCCTTATCTTTACACCCATCTTTACCAAGAGTATTTTTTCAATCCAGCTTCCCCAGTCTGCTAGCTCTAATCTCTTAGCTATAGGTCCACTTGTTGCAGGTTTTGTCAAAGAGGTTGAAGTTCATTCTTTTTCAACAAAAGCTTTTATGTTAAGTTTGCAACTCTTCTTTGCATCTGGCCTTCCGACTTATCTGACAGATGGGGAAAAGCACTCCTAGCCAGATAATTTCCTAAAGATTTAACAGCTGTTGATATGAAACTTAAACTAGCAAACATTATTCATACTCCTCATAAAAAAATTTTTTTGTATGATGATACAAAAATAATAAATATTTTGAACTCGGAGCATAAAATTTATATGGAGAGAGAGAAATACAGTTCTGAGGAGTATGTAAGCAATTAGCTAAGTTCTTGAGAAAGCGCTTGCTGGGAGCCCTCCAATATGGAGGGGAAGGCAAACTTCATGCTATTCCGTTGGTGCTTGCTGAGTGCTGTTGCTACACCACCACATGGCAGCAGAGAATGTTCATTGGCTCTTTATGTGAAGCAGATGGTGCCAGAGAATTATGTGGTGTTCATGTAAATGTGGGTATCAGAACTGTCAGCTTTTATGCATGGTTGGCAGATAGCGCGACATTGCCATTTGTGTGTGTCTGCCTGCTCTATGTGGCATCTCTTTGGGCTATGGACCTTTCTTGGCATCTAATGATAATATGTTTTCTCTTAGTATTATGCTTTGGGATTTTATTTTTGCACTGCTACAACATGGCTTCTCTCTGTGTCTGCTCCCACTTTACCCATATCTGGCACAGTTGCAATGTCCCGCGTTGCTTTGCTGGTGCAACTTAAAGGTGTGCTTGCGGTCACAATCCCAGTTACCTTACATGGTTGTGGTGTTCACTTTCTGTGCTTAAGAACCAAAAACTAAACCAAAGTAAAACATCCAAGGTGGAGATCTTTCTATTTGTTAAGTAATCTTTTTTTAAATGCTTGATCATAACCAGGCAAGGAAATTCATAGTCATCTGTGACCAGAAGAAGACCTTTAGGGCTAATGCTGCCTTTAGAGTAGTGATGATAGCCATGACGGGTTAAACCCAGGGATATTGAAAGCTTGTGGATTTTAATTGCCATGTAATTTAAATCAGACGTGCCAGACAGTATTTGTATAACATTTTAAGCACAAAGGTTTGTGCCTGGCATGCTTCCAATGCTGCATGTGTTCCTCAAATGTTGTTTAGTCATTGCAGTATATTTATGCTATCTAGAAACACATGTATTTAGTTTCCTGAACAATGAGCTTTAATCAAGGCCACCTCCTAGAGATAGACAACAAGGACAACAAGTATGTAGCCAGGATAGAAATTAAGTGTACATTTGCTTGAATCTCCTCAAATTCTCCCCACCCACCGCACAATAGTTTTCTAAGTTGGTGAGGGGTGGGGGTGAGGTGGGGGGTGGGTGGGCTGCTAAAGATGTTTTGGGCAGAGGACTTACTCATATTGGATTTTATAGTTTGGACTGTGGCCAAAACATTAAAGCACTTAAGGAAAAATAAAACGGAAGTAATTGTCATCCATGAATGCTTGTATCGGCTTAATGCTGGTCCTTGTTGTTCAGCTCTGCATTTCTCACAACCTGCTGGTATAAAATTTCATTGTAGTTTTCCAGTGGTAATGGCTGTGATCCAGAAAAATGCCTGGCTAGAGTCTCCTCCACCCTGCAAAGGGAACCTCCCACGTGGAAAACTACTTTAAAATAAAGAGGAGTTTTGAAACCAATCCATAATAGTGGGGGTGAGGAAAGTCTGGTCATGCATGATGTCCGCAAGCCCTTGATTGCCAAAGGTCCTTTCTGCATGATATTCACTTTTTACAAAATAGGTTGATAGTTGTATTATTATTCTGGTATTACTTAGAAGCATACACTTAAGGGATAGTGCAAATAATGTCATATGGACCCCACCTTTTTGGAACAGTAGCTTGGTTTGTAATTGATGGAGTTTGACCAGAAATTGTGGGTTGGGTTTTTTTGGTTTTTTTTTTTAATATGACCCTCCCAACCCTTACGCAAGAATACTTTGACCCAAAATTTGTTCACAGGTCTAAAGTGTTGGGCCCAGCCATGCGGATAATTTTTTTCTGACATTTTTAAGGGTCCCAGCCATTAGTAGTGTAAGAAACAGGGGAGTTCTGTCCTTTGATTCAGTCCTAACCTTTCTGTGCATAGGAAAGTTCCTAATGTACAAAATAACACTCTCTCCTCCAAGGTGAAACAAACTGTCATTCAACTGGTTGTGTGCCAAAAGCAGAGAGTGAGGGCAAACTGGATGACTCACATAATTATTGCCTGTGTGAGATTGGAGCCAGCGGCCACACCTCAGGAGCTGCTTTGACTGGCCTCCTAAACCAGGGGTACCTGATAGATCTCAAACATTCAGTGAGTTAGGGACTTCCTAACTCTGAAGACAGGCTCAAGTGGATTGAGTGGACAAGACCAAATAGTGGGTCCAACAGTCAAGAAGGCAGTTTCTGCATGAGCTGTAGAAGGAAGTGAGGGGCAACCTGGGATGGTAGCCCATCTAGGAAAAGGAAAACTCTGCTCCGAAACCTCCACTGCCTTGCAATATATCTTTGTGAGGGGGGGAAAGGCAAAGGTGTAAATCCTAAACAAACCAGGATCACAGCCCCTAAAGTGGTTGGATGGTGCATTATATGCTTCCTTCTGGCAACTCCTGCAGTCAAGCTGGTGCCAAATGTATTGCTTTCCTTTCCTTTGAACCACACCAGCAAGGCTGAGAGGGGGTTCTTGTTGCCTGGGCAGTCTAAGGACTTCCATATACACTGCTGAGGCTTGAACCCTGGAGAGGTCACTTCGGTTCTGCTACTGCAGCAGAAACAACATGAGAGGCAGCAGTTACGAATTGCTGGTCTCTGCAGCCACAGCAGGCCCTGTGATTCTGCAGTGGTTTGACTTCACCTTCAGAGGTGCACTCCATTGTCTCTTGAGACAGACAAATGCCAGCAGTGTTTCAAGGTTTGAAGCACCAATAAGGGGGTGCAAAAGGAAACTCAATACTGTTCATTCCCCATGTGGTAAAACATGTTTCGGTAAAAGTATTACTTTTAGTGGAAAGGAGGGATGGAAATGATCTTAATAAATAATGAAGATCACTTACAGTAGCCTTTGTCAACCTCACACTTTCCAGCTGCTTTGGACTAGATCTCTCATCAGCTCCAGCTTGCATCCTTCTGACCGTGCATCATTGTCCCACCACCGGTTTCCTGGCTCTGAGCCTTCTTCCCCTGAGCATTCCCTTGGGGGGGTTCCCCAGCTGCTGCTTCCTGCCACTCCTCTGCAGCCGGCCAGTCCATGGCAGCATGCAAATTCATAATTCAGGAGTTCCATGTCTCTCAAGGAGCAGGGAACGAAAGCATATTTTAAGTTCATTATTGAATGTTGCCTCTCTCCCTATCTGGGGGGGGGGGCTGGAAATAGGCATCCTTGAGAAGATAGAACTGAAACCTGCCTAAAGGCAATAGTTCTATGTGTAATTGGCCCAGTTTGCTCATCACTTCAAACCATTGTTTAAACTATGGCTTCTTGTGACATGTGAACCAGGACATTATCAGGAATGAACTAGCCATTTACATGTTAGATGAAGAAATGTGATTGGATTAAAGGTTATTGTGGATGTGATACTGAATATGCTACTTGGAAGTACAGAGAGCAGAAATCTGCTCATGTTATAACAGCGTCTTGTAAAGCAATATATTGGGTGCCAAATAATTTATATACCAAACAGTAATGTTTTCTAGCGGTTCTTACTGCGTTGTGAACTCAGTGACTTTTTCATTTCTGGAAACTTGTTTTAGGCACCTACGACCAGAGAGCAAGATCATGCTTTCATGAGCCCAGTGGAAGTGCTTGGCACAGTAAAAACTCCATGCTCAAGTATCATGAGAGCAGTCATAGTTTCACAGAACTTCTTGCAGTTTATCAGAACTTTTATTACTTTCTCTGCTTGAGAAAATATTACAGACCATGGATCAAAGTCTAGGGATAGCAGCGGGGATCTTTCCAAAGGTTTCTAATCTCTCATTATGCCTTCTTACGAACCTTGGCACTTTCGAAGAGGAACTTGAGTCTGATAATAATAATAAAAACAAAAAAGTTTATTCATATATGTTGACTTTAGGATTTCACAATGTTATGGCCTCGATAGCAAGATGTCCTGTCCTTGAATGTCCTATGAGGGCAAGCTGATAAAGCATGACTAATTCATTGAAATGTAAGTGAAGGGTAAGAAACAGAGCCCCAGACTTGTGCTTGAAAAATAGCAATTTGTTCTTATTTGAAGATTTCTGTCGAAACATTTGTAAATTACATTCAGGATACAATCGTGGTATATATACATATTGTAAATAAAGAGATAAATAAGAGTGCTGAGACTGTGAACAAGGTTAAATATACTAAAACAAGTTTTTTATTCAATTCAGGAGTAGGAAACCTGTGGCTCTTCTAATGTCAGTCCAGCAACATCTAGAGGGAAACAGGTTATTCACCTCTGCTTTGGTTAAGATATGCATGCATTGATAGGCAAAACTGAAATTGGCATATTTTCATTTTTCTGAGGGTTACACATGAATAAATACATAGGCAACTTGCATTGCACACATTTAACTTGCATGATTTCAGCTTTATGTGCTTGGCTGCCAACCAGCTGAAATTGCACAAATTAAATGCACACAAGGCGGAGAGCTTAAAACCTCTTCCCACCCTGGGTTTTCCTAGTGCACCAGCTTCAGAAAATAGGGGTATTCATGCGGAAGCAGTTCCAGGTTGTTTTGATTGCAGGGATTGCGCATAAATCCAAAATCACGTACAGTGTAACCTCATGTATGTTGCAAGGTGACGGGGGCGGGACACAAATTCAAATGCATGTTGATGCATGTTGTGTTCTAATACCTTGGAATGCTTTTTACCATGGAAAGTTATCTTGTGCCGCAGCTGACCAAGGCAGCTAGTGTTTGTGATATTCCTGAGTGAAAACAGGAGGATAGCTTAAAACCTCTTCCCACCCTGGGTTTTCCTAGTGCACCAGCTTCAGAAAATAGGGGTATTCATGCGGAAGCAGTTCCAGGTTGTTTTGATTGCAGGGATTGCGCATAAATCCAAAATCACGTACAGTGTAACCTCATGTATGTTGCAAGGTGACGGGGGCGGGACACAAATTCAAATGCATGTTGATGCATGTTGTGTTCTAATACCTTGGAATGCTTTTTACCATGGAAAGTTATCTTGTGCCGCAGCTGACCAAGGCAGCTAGTGTTTGTGATATTCCTGAGTGAAAACAGGAGGATGTGTGGGTCTGGCCATAGGAAGGAGCCAGGACTATAGTCTTGTCTCCTGCTCCAGGGCTAACTCGACTGCTGTCTGAGAAGGGTAGAGGCAAGGAAGTGAGCAATAAATAAAAGCCTGCCAAAGCAGTGTAATGTACACTACATGTAATGTAGTGCGCCTTAACTTTGCATTGTCCAAAAGTTTGAAATTGATTTGTGGCCTGACTGCCCCAGTTTTTTTTTCCAAAGTCCTTGCTTCCATTTCCAGCTCCTTGAACCAGATTTCCTCTTTTCTCCCCCCTACTCCCGCACTTTGCCAACAACCCTTTACAAATTAACTGAAAGAAATAGCTGTTGATTCTACCTTGGGTATACATTTTTTAAAATGTTTCTGACGTTCCCCACCATTTACTGTTTTACAGCCTGCATCCTGCATATTGCTACTCTTTTTAAGTTGGGAAAATGATAGCGGAAACATGTTGGTCAATATATCCCTGCATTAAGCTAGAACAGCTGCAGTTCAGCTTTTTCGTCCTGAAAGCTTTGTGGGATTGGCTGAAGTTCATTTTGGATCTCACTAATTCTTCACGCATTTCGCCTTTTGTGTTCCCTTTGGCTCGATTGTGCAGGGGGGGGAAACTTTCTAAAAATGTTCTTAAACTGTAATATTTAAAGTAAACAGACTGTGCATTGCTGTGGTAACGAGACAGCACCCACGAATTGTATCAGCTTCGTAAACTGGGGGGAAAAATCTCCACCCAGGTTTGTATTTGTCCAAAATACAGTTTCCCCCTTCATTACTTACTTGTTGACTCACTGTGTGATCTTGTGATGTCACCTGCTACTTCCTTGTTGCGGAAACCTTGGAGGGGGTGGGCAATGGTGCAAATACCCTAATGGATAAATATTTGTATGGGAGTCGAGTCAAAAGTTTCTGTAGCCAGTCACCATTGTCATGACATTGTCAGAGAGAGTGCTTGATTGAAAGGGCAAGAGAAGAGTGGAGAATGGGCTATCCAATTAAAAGTTGAACGCTGCATTTCTGTTGTGATCAAGCTGTGAATCAAGCCTTCCTATCTCACAGAGCTGGTGGTTGCACACGGAGGCATTCCTTTATGGATATCTTCTGTCACTTGACATGGTGAAGCATTGCATTAGACCAGGGGTTGTCAACCTGGTCCCTACCGCCCACTAGTGGGTGTTTCAGGATTCTAAGTGGGCGGTAGGGGGTTCTACGGCACAAGCTGAATCCTCCTTCCATCGAGCACTGGTGGGCGGTAAGGAATTTTTTTCATCAAGAAAGATGCCTTAGTGGGCAGTAGGTATAAAAAGGTTGACTACCCCGGCATTGGTGATGCAGGTGGCGCTGTGGGTTAAACCACAGAGCCTAGGGCTTGCCGATCAGAAGGTCGGCGGTTTGAATCCCTGTGACGGGGTGAGCTCCCGTTGCTCGGTCGCAGCTCCTGCCAACCTAGCAGTTCGAAAGCACCTCAAAGTGCAAGTAGATAAATAGGTGCTGCTACAGCGGGAAGGTAAACGGCATTTCCGTGTGCTGCTCTGGTTCACCAGAAGCGGCTTTGTCATGCTGGCCACATGACCTGGAAGCTGTACGCCGGCTCCCTCGGCCAATAACGTGAGATGAGCGCTGCAACCCCAGAGTCGGCCATGACTGGACCTAATGGTCAGGGGTCCCTTTACCTTTACCTTTACCTACCCCTGCATTAGACGGAACATTATTTTAATTTCTTGCCCAGTGCTGCTGCAGAAGGGACAAAAAGAATGAAAACAATAAATAATTACCAATAAATAACCACCACCCAATACAATAATCAAGCATTAAAAGAATTAAAGAAATTAAAACAGGCAATCATTTAAGAACGTAAATTACCTAATTACTATGTTTCTGTCCATTGTATGGGGTCAGGTTTAGAAAAAGCAAGGTATGGATATCGCCTTACCTTTGAAAGAGAGTTGAATATTGCTACTGAAGAGATGCCAGTAGCAGTGCTGGAGTATGGATTGTTTTATTCTATCATAGTGTGACCTATCCAGGTTAGTCACAGACTGGAGAGGAGCAGTGGAAAAGCTTGCATCATTGACCTACTCATTTCACATCACTTTTTACTTTTTCACTAGTGCTGATTAGACTTTGGCTTTTATAAAGCAAGAAAACAATCTTGCAAAGCTCTTTCAAACTTAAATTGGCCCAATAAAATTCACTTTAATGACGTGCATTCTAGTGCTTGTTGAAGCTCATATACCTGAATGAATATTCCCCAAGGAATTCTACCATTTTCAATTTAAATGCCTATTGTTATAATTAGGTAAGTTAAAATATTGACTGACCTAGGTCACAAAATTATACCCACTTACCTGGAAGTAAGCCCCATTGAAATCAAAGGGGCTTACTTCTGAATAAGATTGTGCTTCAAATGCTCCCCCCCCCCGACATGAGGGAAAGCAGTGGAAAATCATGTTGTAACGGTGCAAGGCACAGATGTACTGCCAATGCTGTGATTGTGGATGTGTTTGTGAATGCATGTCTTCCAGACACTGCAGTAATCACAGTTGCTGCCACTTGGATTTAGGATGATCGGGTTTCCTCACGTTCCATTTGTTTAAAGGAATACCCAGGAATAGTTTGGGACTGTTTGCATGTGAAAAAAATGCTTTGCTCTTCCCTAATATCATACATACCATTATCAACTTTCTGGGATGGAAGCAATTTAAGTTTCCTTCATTCATTTGTCCTGTTGGGAAGACCATGTTTCACGTGTGTCTTAAAACGCATTTCAGTATGCCAGATGTTACGTTCTCTGCGAGTAGCTGCTGAAAACATGATGCAAGATGTGGAAGAATTGAATTGTATTAAGACAGCAGGCTCCTTGATACCAAGGACCTTGGTATGTAGGGCAGCTGCATAGCTTTCAATTTGCTTAAGCCTTAATGAAACTTGGTTCTACTGTTTTTGTGCCTTGCAAGCAGCCAGGTCCAAGTTAAATTATCTAATTTAACAGTACAAATATTTTAGGAGTTTAAATTTATTTTAATGGCTGTCATTGTAGTACATCTAAGACAGGCGCAGGGAAGCCAAGGCCCAAATGTGGCCCTCCAGTCCTTTCTGTTTGGCCCTTGGGATTATCTCCAGGCTATACCATCTCTCAGAGGCCACCCTCTTGAATGCTTTTGATCGGTTGGAATGTGTTCTGTAACTGTGATAATGCCTTTTGCCTTCGTGAAAGGAGGATGGAGAGAGGTGTATGTATTTGGGCATGTGGAAATCTCTGCTTTTTGCATGGCTGGAGTGTAAAATGTCACACAAAGGTAGGAGTCACAACCTTTGCTCTGCCCACTTTTGTGATTGGCTCCACCCGCACTGGCTCCCAGAAGGTCGCTCACAATTTAAGATTTCTTTCCCCATGTATGGATTGTAAAATCAGGAGCTGCTTGTTGCTTCCTAGGCTATATATAAATAATACAAATCTGCCTGACATTTTAAATTCATTATTAAATATCAACCATTTAAACACATCTAAATCAATGTTATTTATCAGTTTTTAAAATATATACATAATAAATCAGAGTCCGGTATGATAAAACTTTCCAGTGCAGTCAGGTACAGTATTAATAAATAATATTAACTAGCAGCTAGTTCCTAAAAAGAGCCCAAGCAGGAAATAGCAAACAGATTTCAACTGATGCTCTCTCCTGCTCCTCCACTCTCTCATATTCTGGTGCAGTTCTTAAAGGCTCCAACAGCAACAGAGACAAGGGGAAGGGGAAATTGGTGTTCAGTCTTCAACTTTGTGCTTTGGATGTTCCTGATTTTTCATGACCATTGTTTGCACTAAAAGCATTTTTTAGGAAGGGAGCATTTACATGAGGTGTTCGCTCAAACACATGGGTGTTTGTTCAGAAGTAAATGCTTCTGAGTTCAGTGGAGCTTCCTTGCAAATAACCGTGCAACAGGATTTTCTGCGGCCTCATTTCAGAAAAGGCATATTTCCCAAACTGATACTCCATTTGCTAAAGAAGTATAGAAAACTTTGCCACCTTGGAGGAAATGTGTACAGAAGATGCGTTCTTGATTCTATCAAGCTGTTTGTAACTCAGAGTGCAGCTGCAGAAATGATCATTCTGTCTTCTTGTGCTCTGTATATAGTAACCAGGGTACGCCAATCCAAAATACGGCTTGAGTTAAGTAACTTAAAATGATTATTTTCTAACTTTTGCTGTATGTAGCTGAAAGAAAAAGTAATGTTTCCTGTAAAAAATGATCTGAGTAAAACACTAAAAGTTTGGACACGGTTTTTCTCAAATGTGTACTTTGTATACAACATACATTTCAGGTTAAGCCCCTAATAAATAAATCAATGAAATGACTCTCCCTTGGGTACCACCTTTGTTAACCTTGGCACAGCTGTTGTAATTCAACTTGCACACACAAATATAATTGAAGTCCTTCACATGGCAGATTTTCTGTAACTGCTGCTTAATGGCCAGGCATTGTAAACATATATACCCCCTCTGAAATCGTACTGATTCAAAATGCTTTCAAACTTTTTTCAGCTGAAATTCATACTTCTTGTCTGTGTGGTGGCCGATATTGTACTAAGGTTGAATTAGATCTTTGTTTTTAATGACCATTAATGGCTAGGTACTGGGCAGCAGGGTCATTATTTGCATAGTTACCACAAAATACCACCGTGTACTTCACTGAAATTGAACAGCAACGTCTCTGGAAACAGTGATAACGCTGGCTTACTAGCACATTATATCCTGCCAGACTGTGACTGCATATTCTGATCTTGAAAGCTAAATGGGATCAGAGTCTTGGAGGCGAGACATCCAGCGAAACTCCTTTTTTACTGCATGAACTGCTGTTGATCATTCTGCATGACACTCTTTGTTCAAACCCTGTGTTTCAGGAAAGGGAAGCATGTGATGCCATTCATGGACTTGTCACTGAAAACAGCATTGTGTGCTGTAATCTCCCCTGTTGTCTCCCTGTAACTTTTAGTGAGAGAAACATGACATGGCATTATGTATTTCCCCACTCCTGCTCTACAGTGCAGTGATGGCACATCAGTCAGGTAGAAGGAACCTGCGACCATCCAGAAGGGATGTTTATATGTGATGTTAGCATAGCCTTCCTCAACCTGATGTTTTGGACTTTAGCTTCCTTCATTCCTGACCATTGGCCATGCTGGCTGGGACTGATTAGACAATGTCTAGAGCGCCAAAAGTTCTCTGAACCAAGAGAGCCAGCAGAGCAGGTTGTCCTGCTGCAGGTTGCCTGGGCCACTCATTCACTTCCTCTTATTCCACTGTAGTTTGCAGCGCCACCCATCTGCGGCCAAGCAAACTGTTGCATGATGACACTTGTACATTTTCATTACATAGTAAGAAATGCTTACATGTTAATTTGGTAATTTATCACCCTTCCAATTTTTATTTAAGTAAATAAATTTGGTTTTTTTCCAGTCAAGTTAGAGTGCAGCCCTCTTATACTGGACATGCTACTCTTATTTAGCATAAGACAGTCTTCTCCAAGCTGGCATCCTTCAGATCTTTTGGACTAAAATTCCTATTAGCACTGGTAGCTAGCACACGTGCTGTATAGAGGCTGATGAGCAAATAGAGAGAGGTTGAGAGAAGTAATGAATGGAAGACACAACTGGTGCATTAAGAAAACCTAAGAATTGGCTATTATATTAAGCATGTATGTTACATGTGGGTTCAGGGACTGTTTCTCCCCTTCAAAACAAAGAATCTGAAAACTTGTGTTTTACAGTGGCAAAGTGGTCTTGTAATCGACTATAGAGAAGGGTACACAATCTTATTGCATTCAAGTTTATCTTTAGTCGAGGATATTTGTTTCAGTAAGGAAAACTGTTGCTGACCTCTTGCACAGCTAGCACTATCCAATTGGTTTTGATAGAAATGTTGTTTTCATAGTTGCCAGAATTTCCTCTTGTTTCACTGTGAAGTATCTCCCAGTTTTACTCAAGAGAATTTTATGACACAATCCTAATATTGCCTGTTGAATTAGTTTTGCTTTGTAGGCTAGAAGAAAATATTGCATGTTAACCAATCTACGGCAATGTTTTCCTTATGTATTCCAAAAACTGCCTTCCAGTTTCCTATGTTCTTTCATTTTCCTCCTTCTCGTCTGAAATAGCCTTCTCCCACAAAACTGACCAGTAGAAAATATTTGCCTTTAGATTTGTTGAAAGGCGATAGAAACTGTAAAACTTCCTCTTACTGTCCACTCACCATGATATTTCCTACCAGTATGAGGGCAATGTCCATCTGCAATCCTTAGTGCCAGCTAGCCTTTGGGGTTGCAGAAATATTTTTTCTGCAAGGATAAGGAGTCTCTATCAATAACGTACAATCTCTCCTAATCTTCCCACCATATTATTGAAATGTTTACACGTGAACTTCCCAATATATTAATATAGAAAGTGATGATTCAAAAGCCTTAAAATAATACTGAATGTGCCATTAAGGTAAGATGGGGAATATGCAGGATAAATGATTCTGAGGAGATATGGAGGGCATTTGTAGAATTTGTACTATTAAAATGGACAGGGGTCAAACAATCACAAGAGGTGTTGAAATTTTGGGAGGTTGGATAGTTACAATGGAATGGTCTCAGTGGTGGGGTGCACATTTTTATTCTTATTTATTACTTTGTCAATATATTTTTTAAAAAAATGTATAAAAATAAGATAAAAATTTAATAATAATAAGTTATTAATAATACTAATAATCCTGAAGGCTAAGACTCTAAGGCTAAAGTCTTTGGAGAAGTTAGTACTTACTAATACATAATTTACTAGACAATTCTAGCTGGATGCAGTTTGGAACTTCAGTAGGATTTTGTAAAATATTATTAGTATTATTACCATTAACAATTCAATTTATATCCTGCCTTTCTTCCTGGAGGAGCCCAGTAAAAAGCACCAAGAAAACAGGCTATAGTTATTTGAAATGAACATAATGTTATTACTCATACTGGAAAATTGTTTGTAGTACTCAATTTAGAAACATGTATATTTTGCCTCAGTCTAGGCATTATCTCATGCTTATTCATATTCACGGGGGTATACATTGACTTTCCACGCTAGGAACCAAAACACAAAAATGTAAAAGCCTCCACAATGGTTGAGATTTTCACTTTCTGATTACTGTATATTCAAAAGGAGTTGGGTTTAAATTACTGCACACCACTGCCGTATTAATTTCAGTGGTATGTTTAAGAGGTACTTTATATAGTTTCCATTACTTCTCAAATGAAAAGGTCAACACCTGAAAGGGAAGTAGTTCCCAAGACATGTTCTCTGCATACCTGACATTTATTATGCTAGACGTTTCAGTTGTGTTTTATTAAGGCTTTTAAAAAAATCAGTCTGGCTTTGCCTTTTTATAAATATGGCCAATTGAGATGTAGTTTTAACATGCTCCTATTTATGTAGCTGCTACTACATCATATGTTGGTGTGCTGTTGCTTTTCTTAAAAGTGCTAGAAGTCTTAATTATTACTTTTGCCAACTTTGTGTGCTTCGACAGCATATTGCAAGCACAAATCTATATTTATATAGCTCACATACTGGTTGCGACCGTTGATGGTCTGATGCTGTTAATTGACTGCTTATTATTTGGCAACCTTGAGAGGCCAGTGTGAAAACTGGTTTGTTACACCTGTTATAAGGCTAGGGTTGACTGCCTGAGGCTGCCTTAGGCAAAAGGTAAAATGGTTTGTTTCCATTCTGATATATGGAAGCTAGCTGGCCTTGCAGTCTGTTCTTTCTTCAACACAAGAGTCTTCCACTTCACCTAAGGGGCTAATTTAGGGGTGTGAGAGAGGCTTGCACACACTCCCATGCGAGTATAATAAACATTAACAGCTTGCCTCTTGCTGTAGCAATTTGCAGCAAACCAGAGTCGTCATTTCTGGGCATGTGGTGAGGTGTGTTGCAGAGGGTTTCCCTTGCCCTCCCAGGGCTGGTAACTCACCAGCTTGCCTTGCTTTTGTCTGTCTTCCTGCTTACTTCCTACTTAAATCTGGACCCATCTTTGTGTCTGCTCATACAAGCCGGATGCTTCTTCTGAAATTCTACTTGGGTATTCTTCAATTCAGGGGCGTAGCTAGCTGCTCTGGCACCCGGAGCAGTGGGGGTGGAGCGATCCACACACAGGGGATCACCCAGGGTGGCACCATGGCGATCTGCCCAGGGGGGCACCGCCGCAAGCTGCCCACGGAGTCTTCCTGGTGGACGCAAGCCATTGCCATTTTGGGCAGCACAGGGCCCTGAGCCACCCCACGATATGCCATTTTGTCACCCCCACAGGGATGACACCTGGGGTGGCCCGCACCTCCCCTTCTTACGCCCCTGCTTCAATTCTGTCCATGGGTTGTGCATGCCAGCCAGCCCTGTTCCCTCCATCGCTGACCTTCCTGGGCATTTGGCTGAATACAGTTAGAGTGCACCTTGCAAACAGGAACCCAGATAACACAGGGCGCTCTCTCTCTCTCTCTCTCTCTCTCTCTCTCTCTCTCTCTCTCTCTCTCTCTCCCCTCTCTCTCTCTCTCACACACACAAACACCACTACAGATCTTCCAGTGGAGGAGGAGATATCACATACAGATGCCCCTATATGCTCAAACAGTACACATGCTTGGGGCCCCTGAATCCTTTGCTAAATATCACCCAGCTATTAACCTTCTAAACAACTTATGTAGCTTGAGCCTCTTTTTTGCTATAACAACAACAACAACAACAACAACAACAACAACAACAACAACAACAACAACATCAGCAGCAATATTTATACCCTGCCCATCTGGCTGGGTTTCCCCAGTGGTGGCTCCCAACAGAATATTAAAAACACGATAAAACATCAAACATTAAAAACTTTCCTAAACACAGCTGCCTTCAGATGTCTTCTAAAAGTCAAATAGTTGTTTATTTCCTTGACATCTGAAGGGAGGGCGTTCCACAGGGCAGGAGCCACTACCAAGAAGGCCCTCTGGTAATATTGGGAATGTTGTGTGTACTGTTTTTGTTGTACCTCTTTGGTTTTGATTTTATGCTTTATTACATATTTACACTGCTTTCATTGTAAGCAGCCTAGAGAACTTTGTGTGAGGGGGATGATGAACAAATGCTGGGGTTGTGTGGGGAGAGATATATGGCCCATCCTTTCCATGCGCATTCATTGTAATTTCTGAACAATTGCTCTAGGAAGCCAACATGAATACATTCTGTGCATATGCAGCCTCTGTTCAGATGGCCATTCATAGAGTAGGCATGTCCAGCTGCTGATAGACTTACTTCCACCACAACCCGCTCCATGTTCAGAACACAGATCCCCTCCTTAAATGCAAACCAACTAGCTTTCCTATGAAAGAGAAAATGAGGAAACCACACAAACATCAATGCTCTGTCTTAAAACAAACCCCTTATAACCCAGCTCAGCTTTTGCTGATGCGACTCCTAGAATACTGTGACTGAAGTTTTTAGACTTTTTTACTTTCTTTCCAGAATTTTCAGACTAAAGGCTAGTTTAGCTTTTATATTTTTTGTGAGTGTGTTGCGTAATAACACGGGTTCTTTGCCGCACCCAGCAATGACATGGTTGCTGTTGAACATTATCCCTGGAGATGGTGATGGCACAGCTTAAAAAAACACGTATCAGGACCACTGACTGATTAACTTAGGAAATCAAATGGCATAATGTTTTCCAGATGGATGTTTTGTGAAAACAAGTTTTTCATTGTGTAAATTTCAAACAGGAACACTTGGAAAGTGATTTTAAAAACACGATATAATGCTTTTATTGTTTAAGTTTCTTGCCTCGTAACTTGTTGCATTGATGTGGCATTTTGTTATTTGAAATGTATCAGTTGCATTCAATGTTTTACATAGAAAAGTGGGGTATAAATATATTGTGATTTTTAAGAAAGAGTGCTCGTTGAGGCAGGATTATGTACGCAAACATTTCTGATATATTTTCCTATTTTTTTAAATAAAGAATGTTATGAAATGGTTTTCTCCGCATGATACAGTAGCAGCAGCAGCTCACGTGGGGGGGGGGGAGATAGAGCATGAATCCCCCTTTCTTCTTCCAGTGGTGTAGGATGGGAGGAGCAAGACAGTGGCGAGATCAGGTAAGCTCCGGGGCGGCAATGGTCATGTCCTGGAAGTGTGAATCTACCTGTGGGACACTACTGCTGCTTCTAACCCAATTGGCCCCCAGACTTGCCCTGTCCTGGCACATGCAGCCCTGCCACTGGCAGTACGCTCTTGCTGGTCTACAACCCCCCCCCCCCAATAAGAGAACTTTAACAAATTCTGCTCCCATTCCCGTTTTTCCTTCGAATTCTCTGACATCCCCAGTGAAGAGTAGTTGAGCTTTTCCCCGTAAATAAAAGCAACAGTTGGCTCATTATGAAGAAAACTATATTTAATAAGCTGCTGAATATGAAATATTTGGGGTGGTTGGAGCTGGTTTATTGTCTCTGTGTAATTTATGTAGAATGCAGAATATTGCAGGTGAGGTCTTCCTCTTCCTGGCATCTTAATTATGGCAGAAACTGAACTCCATGGAATTTTATGCTCTCTGTGAAGCTATTAAAGGTACAGAAGACTTCTTGGGGACTGGTGGGAAGGTTGTCTTATTGGGAAAGGGGACTTTCTTAGATGAGGGTTTGATAATGGGATGGATCAAAACAATGTGCCCAAAATCAAGGCCTTTTTATATCAACCACTCAGTATTCTCAGTGGAGAGGTTACATTAAGTGATATGTTTGAATGTTGAATGTGTAAGTGTATGTCTAGAGGGAATGGATAAAACAGGCACCATTAGATGTACTGCTGGATAAGTGCTTAATGATTATTTTATTTGTATTTGTTTAAAAACCAATAAAAATGTTGTTTTTATATTTTTTTAAAAACCCCAATATACCCTCCACCCTCTTTTTCCTGTTTTGCTCCATTCTTTTCCTTCCTATGTCATGCAGCGGATAGAGCCTGGAAACAATTTGGTATAGAGATCTAGTATTTTATATTGTATGATACAATTGCTCACTCTGAATAAACCAACATCAAAGCAAAAGAAAGAAAAGCCTACAAAACCCAACACCCTGTGGTGTAGGACTGATTTGTAATTTGCTGAATTTTCTCAACCAAATATCTTTGCAATTGTAGCAATTGGAAAAGTTAGTATTTGGAAAAGGTAAATGTTATCAGGAGAAGCTTCATATCAGTTTCGCCCAAAGAGCATCAGTGCTCAATGAAGTCGTTGATTGGCTAGGCAAAAGATACAGGGTTTTAAAAATCCAGGCAGAGAGGCAATTCCAAACAAGCTATATAGGTGCATGCCCAATTAACTATAATCCTATAGCTGCTTACATATGAGTAAGCCTAATTGAATTCTATAGCGTTTTCTTCTGATTAGACAAGAGTACTATATAGGATTCTGCTCTTACTTGCTTTGCTCTGTCTCTGTTATGTAATGGGTATTTTTTTTAAAATATTTTTATTAAAGAGATTTCTTGAATTACAAAGGTGTGTGCAGTGTTTCTCATATTTTAACATGTATCATTATTATTTTTTTAAAAAGGTGGGGAACTTCAGATTGAGACATCATTTCCCCAGTGGGTCCACTTAGAAATGTCAGTGGAATATATATACTGGACCGGCAAAATCCTGGTGTTGGGTTCTTGTTAAATGTTTTGTTAGTACACTAAAAAGAGAAGTGGGAAACAAAGCAATTACATTTGCACATGGTACAAAATCAGATAGCTGCAAACAGCTAGAGGCAGTAGGAAGATATGAATTGATCTGTAGAGATTTCAGCAATGTGCAGAAATTAGTGAAATTTGTCTTGGGGGAAAATATGAAATAGGGAAGGAAAGGGAGGAGTTGGGACATCAGAAAAAAATAAATTCATGAACCACCTACATGTTGTAGGTAGGTGGTTCACCAGTAGGTGGTTCACAATTTTTTTTTTTCTGATGTCCCAACTCCTTCCTTTCCTTCCCCAGTTAATATTAGCAGGATGCGGCTGGCGCTGTGGGTTAAACCACTGAGCCTAGGGCTTGCCGATCAGAAGGTCGGCGGTTTGAATCCCCACAATGGGGTGAGCTCCCATTGCTCGGTCCCTGCTCCTGCCAACCTAGCAGTTCGAAAGCATGTCAAAGTGCAAGTAGATAAATAGGTACTGCTCCAGTGGGAAGGTAAACAGTGTTTCCGTGCACTGCTCTGGTTCGCCAGAAGCGGCTTGTCATGCTGGCCACATGACCTGGAAGCTGTACACCAGCTCCCTTGGCCAATAACACGAGATGAGCGCTGCAACCCCAGAGTCGGTCATGACTGGACCTAATGGTCAGGGGTTCCTTTACCTTTAACATGTTGTATAGATTTTTTTTCTCTGTTAAACCTGGCCTTTCAGTAATTCTGAAGCTAGAAAGTCAAAGCATAGTCTCCACCTGTTCAGGGATTCCCAAACTAAGGCCCGGGGGCCGGATGCGGTCCAATCGCCTTCTAAATCCAGCCCGTGGACGGTCCGGGAATCAGCATGTTTTTACATGAGTAGAATGTGTCCTTTTATTGAAAATGCATTTCTGGGTTATTTGTGGGGCATAGGAATTTCTTCATATTTCCCCCCAAAATATAGTCCGGCCCCCCACAAGGTCTGAGGGACAGTGGGCCGGCCCCCTGCTGAAAAAGTTTGCTCACCCCTGTGTTATGTATTACTTAGACATATTTGCAATAGCTTCACCTTATAATTAGGTTTGTTGATCTTCTGAAAGCTATTTACAGCTATTCGAAACCTTGGATGCAACAGTGTGGTCTTCTATACTAGCATGGGGCCTGCCTTTGTTTGTTATGGGTGGTATTTAACCACACCTTACATGAGTAGAATGACTTCTGCTTGCATTATGGGACTTCCCTGCCTCTCCTCTCCCTGTGTGTGCCCTGTGCCATCCCCAAATCTGCTGCAGATGATTAGGGAAACCCACCAAACAAATTTAGGGGCATGTGCAGGGCTGCTTGCTGGTCAGTAATTAAAAATGAGAATTTTTGACAATGATCATTGTTGGTACAGTTATCTGCGGCAAATACCCATGACAGAAAAAGTGATGTAGGAACTTAAATTAGCTAAAGGCAGTGCTTTTTTCTGGGGGTACGCAGGGGTATGCATGCTCCTAAAATTTTTGTGAATCTAAGTTTGGCCTCATTGTCATCTTCGCTAGTGGATTACCTTAACTCTTGATAAAATGTAAAAAAAACTCAATGCCTATTTTCCCAAGCTCTTTGGATTGATAAATTGATTTATTAATAATTTCTGAGTTTCCCAATGACTTTATCAGTTAGCAAGATCTGAATGCACGTGCAATTTCTTGTGGCTTGTATTAGACCACTATGTTGGCAAAGACAGATTTGAGAGGTATAGCTTTATCCTATACAGATGCAATAAAGCCCTATCTTTAATATTTTATGGCACTTTGCTTATATTTCAGAAGGCAGCACACAATCTGTGTTTTATTGGAGTTCCATTTACAGTTGAAATGAAACTAATCCCTGCTCTAATGTCCATTTTCAAATATCAGTAGAGACCTTTCAGAGCAAGTCCTAGGAAGGAAAAGCTTTCACCAGTATACAAGCTCTATCTTCTTGCTGTTGTCATTTGTAACAGGAAAGTGTTTGTAGAGTGACCATTGAAGATGCCTGATTGAAAATGAGTATCCTGACCTTATCTAGCTAAGTAACTCATTGTTTCTTTTTGTCCTAGTTTAGACTCGGATCGCTGATGTTACAGAAAGTCTCAGGTCCAGCTGAAGTCATTAGTGAGCTGATTAGCTATTGCCTAGACTGCATAAAAGGACTACATTCAAAAAATGAGCATCTGCAAAAAGAGAATGAAAGACTTCAAAGTGATCTGGATGATGTGCAAGAGCAGTAAGTTGAAAATAAACTGCATGGCATATTCTTGATTTGATTTTTATTCTCATATCAATGAAATAGCCACAATAATCTGTACTTCTAAAGTAAGGATGGATAATGGTTATTTTGATGATAAAGGGTCTTAAAATAGCCATCTTAAAAAATCTTAAGGGCTGTCAACTGGAAGATGGAGCAAGCTTGTTTTCTCCTGCTCCAGAGGGTAGGACACGAACCAATGTCTTCAAGTTACAAGAAAGGAGATTCCGACTAAACATCACAAAGAATTTTTGTCACAGTAAGAGCTGTTCGGCAGTGGAACAGACTTCCTCGTGAGGTTGTACTGTAGACTCTCCTGGAGGTTTTTAATCAGCGGTTGGATGGCCATATGTCATGGATGTGTTAGTTGATTCCTGCATTCCAGGGGGTTGGATTAGATGACTCCGAGGTCCCTTCCAACTTCAGTTTATTGGGCCACTTTCATCTTATCACTGCCTCCAACCACTGGCCTAATAGCTCAACTGCCTCTCCTGATTCAGATGGTAAGATAAGATATCTTTATTGTCATTGTCCCCTTGCAGGAACAACGAAATTACTTGGTTGCTACATCCACTCAGATAAAGCATTCCGCATAATCCAAAATTACAAAACCTAATTAAAAACAGTAAATATAATACAAAATAACAAGTAAAATAAGATGACTTCAAAGTCCAGTCTTTCCATTTAAGGCCAAAATCGCTCTAGAGAAGAAACTGTTCCTGACACGGCTCGTTCTTGCCTGCATTGTTCTATATCTCCGTCCCGATGGCAGGAGCTCAAAGAAATGGTGACCAGGGTGCGTTGGATCTCTTGATATGTCTAGTGCTTTTCTATGGCACCTGGTGGTGTAGATTTGTTCTAAGGTGGTGAGTGAGCAGCCAATAATGCTCTCTGCTGTTTTAATAATTCCACACAGCCCTGCTCTATCCTGAGAAGTACAGCTTCCGTACCACACACATAAACCATACGTGAGCATGCTCTGTATGGCACAGTGATAGAAGGCAAGCAGCAGCTTTTGTGGAAGATGGTTTTTCCTTAAAATTCTCAAAAAATACAGTCTCTGCTGCGCCTTCTTCACAAGCCTCTTTGTGTTAACACTCCAGGACAGATCCTCCTGTAACTCAATGCCTAGAAATCTAAATGTTGTTACCCTCTCCACACAAATTCCGTCAATCAAAAGTGGCTGGACCTTGTTCTTCTGTCTCCTAAAGTCCACCACAAGCTCCTTTGTTTTCTTTGTATTTATGAGCAAGTTGTTAACTCTGCACCACTCTGTCAGCCACTCCACCTCATCTCTATAGTCCGTTTCACCCTCCTTATCAGAGATGAGCCCGATCACAGTTGTGTCATCTGCAAATTTGACAACCCTATTTCTAGGGTGGGCAGCGACACAATCATAGGTATAAAGAGTATAAAGGAGCGGACTAAGCACACATCCTTGTGGTGTTCCTGTGTTAGTCCTAAGCATGTTAGACATATAAGGGCCCAACCGGACCCTCTGGGAGCGATCTGAAAGAAAGTCCAGTATCCACCCACAGAGTGATAGCGGGAGCCCCAGATTTCCCAATTCAGACGTCGCGGTACAGATAGAGGTGGTGTAATTTGCATATAGATGATACTTCACTCTGAATCTCCTGATGATGAAGGAAACTATAGTAGAAGTACAGTGGCCCCCAACCCCCTGAGACGTTCCAGAAGGCTACTGTGGTTAACAGTTTTGAGAGATCGAGGAGAGAGTGCAGTGTTGCACTGCCCCATCTCTCTCCCAATTAATGTCATCAACAAGGGTGACCAAGCCAGTTTCAGTGCCATGAGGAAGCCTGAAGCCAGACTGGAATGTAATCTAGAAAAAAAGGGGAGCAATACAGATAAAATGAGGACATAAGGCAACAAGGATGAAAGTAACACATCGAACTTAAATTTGGAAATGTAAAAACCCCACCTTGTACTAGATACAAGTTTTTGGTTGTCTTCTAAGATGGTAGAGCTTGTTCTTCAATGAAAAAGAAGCTGCCTGGTTTTTGTGACTTTCATATTCCTTGCATGCCACTACTCCATGCTAAACCAGGAATCTGCTGGTGTTAATTTAAATCTGTTGCTTTTAGCAATAATAAAAGCAGACTTCCATCTGCCGAGCTTTGGTTTATCCTCCAGATAGCTATAATTCAGAAATTTGTAGGGATTTTGTTTCTTACTGAAAGCAGTTGTAGAAGTATTTTCTGCAAATGATAAGGTCCTATGACTGATATATAAAGAAGACTGAACTTTCTGAACCTTGCTGCTACAGAATAGGAAAAAATCTCCAATTATCAGTTTGTCCTTATTTTCTGAAACATTTTTTTAAAATTTGCTTCCCCAATGAAATGTGTAAGGATGCTCCTTTTACTATTAATCTTCACATTTTACTGTTTCTGTTCAATTTCCCCACCCCTGCTAAAGAGTGTGAGGTTTGATTTATAGTTGATTAGTACATATGATCTTTCTTTTAAGAGTTATTGAGCTGATCTACATGCTAATAATACACACCCATTTGCATTTGCATTTAAATTAGATGAATTATTTATCAGCTGTTGAACACACCAAGGCAGACAGTGTTAATAGTTCATAAGATTATTTTCCCATTATGGAATTTAATCTGTAAAGCGGTACAATCTATATTTGCTAATATTTTAAACTGGGCTAATGACCTAAAGAGCCTAATACATTCTGAAACATCAGCTTAATATCTTGGGCCTTTATGGTTTAATGTGCACAAAACCCCTGAATTTTAAAATTTAAATTTATATACAATAGGTGAAATCAGTGGGCCTACTCAGAGTAACATTGAATTTCACCCAATAGCCGCAATCCAGTATGACAACATATTCCATTTTTGGAGCTGGTTTCTCCACTTGGGTAAACTTGGAAGCCTGCTGCCATGCCTCATGCTGTTGATGTAAGCATCTAAGACAATTTAGAGACCTCTCTTACTTTTTATCATAAACATGAAATGTACATTTGTATTTTTATTAATATTTTAAAGTTTTTCAGTTATAAAAATAAAGTGAAAAGGATAAGAGAGAGAAAAAAAACATAATACAATATATGGTTTTATATATGAAGCTTATCTATGCTAATACTTATATGATTATTATTAACCTGCTATACTCTGTATAAACTCATTCCAAATAACAGTATATTTATCCAAACAAAGTCTGCATCTAAAAGCAATCTGTTCATATGTTGTAAGTGCTGTAATGATTTCAATCCATTGGTTAAAGGGAACCATAATCCCCCCCTTCCAATTCATCAGTACCGTCTTTTGGCCATAGTTAGGGCACATAGAATCAATTTTCATTGTCCAGTTGTCAACTGGACAATATGACAATATGATAGGTATATAATTCAAAATAATATTTTCTTCTGATTTTTTTTGTTTTTCCATACAGTCAGACTTTTGTTCCTATACTACCTAGACAGTGGGACAGTGTCTTGACTTCTGTAAGCAGTGGTATCAATGGATCTTAACTAAGACTTATACAACAGAAAATCATGTTTAGAATCTATTAGACTCCACCACGTTTGTATAGAAATGGACCCAGGTGGCACTGTGGTTAAACCACTGAGCCTAGGGCTTGCTGATCAGAAGGTCGGCGGTTCGAATCCCTGTGACGGGGTGAGCTCCCGTTGCTTGGTCCCAGCTCCTGCCAACCTAGCAGTTCGAAAGCACGTCAAAATGCAAGTAGATAAATAGGAACCGCTACAGCGGGAAGATAAACGGCGTTTCCATGTGCTGCTCTGGATTGCCAGAAGCAGCTTTGTCATGCTGGCCACATGACCTGGAAGCTATATGCCGGCTCCCTCGGCCAATAATGCGAGATGAGCGCGCAACCCCAGAGTCTGTCACGACTGGACCTAATGGTCAGGGGTCCCTTTACCTTTACCTTACGTTTGTATAGAAAAGGACTGTCTAACACTACTTCTTGTTGGAGATTTAATAAGGATAATGCCTCTTTGAAACATATGTTCTTGCATATTCTCACTAAGTTTTGGGGAGAAAGTGTTGAAGTGTATAAAGCTGACAGTACGGAAATGTACATTTGTTTTTAAGGTTACAAAAATGTGTTGAAGCTAAAGAAGAACTAGAGATGGAACTTTATAAAAGATTTGTCTTGGTCCTCAATGAAAAGAAAGCTAAGATAAGAAGCTTACAGAAAAGTTTGAAAGAAGCTGAAGAAGCTGTCTTGGAAACAACACAAGCAAGGTACTCTTTATTACTTTCTTTGTGCTACTAAGCATCATGCTTAAAATAAATGTGGTTCTGTTTGGTTGACTCATCTAAGCTTTAGCAGAATGATCTTACAGCAAAAATTACTTTGTTGAGCTCTGAAGTGCAGGCACCTCTAGCAGTTCTGCAATTCAGTCTCATTAATGCCATCTAGAAGCAAAGTAATAAATCTGAATCTTCATTTGAAACTGTCAAACATTTTGTATATCACAGGCATGCCTGCCCGTCTTTTCTTAATCCTGGCTTTAAAAGAAGGATAAAAGTGTTAGCTAATGAGATACCTGATATGCAGACTGGGCTTTCCTTGAAAATATTTGTGATGATGGAATGGCTAAGACATAGCTAGGACAGAGGTTGATCAGGGTTAGCAAAAGTTTATTCCATGTAAATGCAGTAAAGTATTAGAGCTCGTTAACAATAATCTGAACTTGACGAAAGGAGCTATTGGTAGCTATTTCCCCCACTAAGAGTGGGGCTTTGTTTCCACTGAGGAAGCTAATTGGGACTGTAGAAGAATGTATTAGTAGGATTTGAAGCTGTATCACCATCTCTAATAGCAGATGACCTTGAAAACATCAAGCTTGAATAATTTTAGGTGTACAGTGGTACCTCGACTTACGAAGGTGATCCGTTCCGCGGCGCTCTTCGGAAGTTGAAAATTTCGGAAGTCGAAGCGTCCATTTTGCGCATGCGCAGACTGTGCGCGCGGCGAAAATACTTCCGGGTTAGCGGACTTCGGAAGTCGAAACCTTTGGAATCGAGGCATTTGTAAGTGGAGGTACCACTGTAAAATAAAATACCCTATTACTCTGGCTTGTTTCAAAAAATGCAACAGAAACAGGCACACATCGCAAATTTTGCATGTACCTTGTTTTTACTATTATGCATAGTATTTTCCTGGAAATGTGTTCAGGACCTTACTGTGGCTTCATAGGGGAGGGGAGAAGAAATCATGTAACTAGGGGTGGACAAATCAGTATATTTCTTCTCTTTGTACTTTTCCATCTGTTCATTCACAACACATTCATTTCATCTCATTTTGATATTTATCTGCATTATTTGTAAAGCACTAAGATTCTAAATATGTTTGTATGTATTTCCCCACACAATCCAAATTTCTAAATATATTTTTTCTCACAGTACACATAGATTTATTTTTTTATGTATTTTATCCTAAAATAATGCATTTGATGGTACTTTTTTGAACGGAAAAATACACTGAAAAATTTAGAGGAGAGCAAAATCTGAAAGCTTAGTTTCCAATCTGTGATTGAATCCGGAAGGTGAAGATCAAATAGGTTCATATTGAAATTCCCGGAATTAGTCGAGGAGGTGTGGATCAGGTCAGCCAGTCTTAGAATTCATTTTATCTTTCCTTTCTGTCCTTTTTCCCCCTCTTTGTTTTAGCAACATCACACATTACGTACTAAACTTTTTAATGAGAACCTGTTATAACTATCATATGTGAAGTAGCCTTTAGACATATGATAGTAACATTGACCTTCAACGTCTGGGTCAGGACCCACAGCTGGGTTGTGCCCTGACCTAAAGTGGGTCACACCAGCAGCAGCACCATCTTTTAAGGATTTGCTTTTTTAATAGAGAAACACAGAGAGAAAGTGGGGGAAAGTTAGGGAAAGGAGAAAATGAAAATGAAAAGAGAGAATGAGAAAGACAGCAGATAATGACTAAAAACGTATATATTGGGGAGGAAATGGGTTTCGTTGGAGGTTAGGACTAAGGTCATGAAAACGTTGAAAACTGCCAACTGAAAGGACTTTTGTGAAATCTTCACCACACTTACTTCATTTATTATACTTTTGACAAGGAACATTTTTTAAAAAAACACACACGTAACAACCATAAATGTTCTCTAAGCTGATGAATCAATTATTTTTTTCAAAGAAAAATGGTTAGAGAACCTGAGTTTGGTCAGATTTGTCTAAAACTTTCATAATCCAATCCAATCCAATCCAATCCAAATAAATTTATTGCACCAGCCATTGGCCATGACAAATCTGAATCAAAGCAAAAAGGGGTGTCACACCACAAATAATGGTCTCTATTTATATCTCTTATCCAGTTAATGCAATTCAAACAAATACCTGTTCATCTGCACTGCATATGCAGATGATGATATCATATCTATTGGTTAAAAATATATTTTAAAGAGAAGGAAATGCCTTTGTGTTTTTACAGGGACACCATGTCTACATCTGAAAGTAAAGTTGAAACAGAAGATTATGATGGAAGCACCGATGATGAAAGTGAAAATCCAACACAGCCATCCACATCAGCAGCAGGTGAAGTAGACGAACTTGTTTATATCAGAGATATCACAGGCATCCCTTTTATTTTACAGGAATGTTTCATGATGAAGGCCAAGCTGTCAGGCAGACTACTTTGCTGCTGCCGCCACCTGCTCTTCTCCAGCATCCTTTTTTTCTCCCTTCCTGCCTTCAGTATGTTGGGGCTTTCCTGGGCTGCCTCCAGTCACTTCAGGCAGCGGCAAAAGAGGAGGAAGGAGCAGTGGTGGAGGGGGCAGTGGCAGGATGCAACACTTTCTGTTTTGCTTCAAGCAGCAAAATGTATTGAGCCCGTCCTGTCTCCAGTCCTCATTTGACTAAGATTTGTACATGCTACTGGGATTACCCTCATGTTGAGGTCTGATTCGCACATATGCTGTTTTATCAAAGTGTTACTATGATGTGAATGCTACAATACTTGTCATGACGCTTCTAATGATTGACTTCTGAAATTCTTCTTAAGTTAAAAAACAAAAACTTCTCCCTTCACTGAATCCACACCAATCTGGAAGGTACTGAAAAAATACAATTTTATATAAAGAGGGGGGGGAGGCGACATTGATTAATGCAATTCCTAAGAGATAAAAATGATCAGAAATGGATTTAATGCTGTGCCAGAGTATTGTAATAATTGCCATTAAAAAGGCAGCATCTGTCTTTATGCTGAGTTCCAGTAAGTCTCATTCTGAAAGGCCTGGGAGCTCTCTTTCATCTTCATGATGATAAGCTCTCCCCAGGACACTTTCCCCTGCATCTGCATAGCATGACAGACACACTTTCAATATGGTGTTATAGATTTGTAAAACTTAGTGCAAGGGCTTTGTAAGACTAGGCAGGCTGGAAGCAATATGAATAATATTTTTATCCCTCCTTTATTAAGTTAAAATATAAAGGGACCCCTGACCATTAGGTCCAGTCGTGACCGACTCTGGGGTTGCGCGCTCATCTCGCATTATTGGCCGAGGGAGCCGGCGTTTGTCCGAAGACAGCTTCCAGGTCATGTGGCCAGCATGACAAAGCTGCTTCTGGCGAACCAGAGCAGCACATGGAAACGCCGTTTACCTTCCCGCTGTAGCGGTTCCTATTTATCTACTTGCATTTTGACGTGCTTTCGAACTGCTAGGTTGGCAGGAGCTGGGACCAAGCAACAGGAGCTCACCCCGTCACAGGGATTCGAACCGCCGACCTTCTGATCAGCAAGCCCTAGGCTCAGTGGTTTAACCACAGCGCCACCTGGGTCCCTATTAAGTTAAAATATAACCAGGTTCTAAAGTAGCAGAACGCTGGGGATATTGCTGTTCTTAAAATAAATTAAGAGTATTCTGAATGTTGCTGTTCTTAAAATAAATTAAGTTCAGGTTTCCATATTGCTCTATCTTTGCTCTGCACATTTGTTTCTCGTGGCAAATGTGGAATAGCCTGTTCATTATCTATAGCTTCACATGATGGACAGAAATGTAGGAGACCAAAGCTGTTAATTCCAAAACCTTTCTGCAGATGGATATTGCTATATAATAGACATTTGAAAGACAGCTCACTCTTGTGGAACCATATCAATTCCCTCCTCCTTTCAAAAAATTGAACCTGTCAACATAGGCTGCTATTAGTAGCAGCCTTTGGGGCTTATTGTATAAATTGGGTTTAGGGGGTGGATTGGCATGGCAGAATAGCGCACACAATGAGCTCTCTATTCAGCTTTGTAACAGTGGGAAATATTGAAACAAAAGTATGCAATACTTGAAGTGAAGGGTTTCTTTATTTCTACATTAGAAATAATTTCATCAATTAAAATAGCATTTGGGGTGCTGTTATTTCACATTAGGGTTCCAGCCATTTGATTTAAATAGCAATAGTTAGAGGATGTTTAGTGATTGTAATTTACCAAAAAAGAGAGAAAAAAGTCTAATTCTGTATTCCAAATGGCTTGAACCCCTTAACTACCAGGTCATCAATATATTTTGCAGAAGCCAAATGTGTTGAAACCAATGGGAATTTCTCCAATAAAATGGAAATGATCCAGCAGAAGTTCTGTTGCTAGTTTACAGTAGGGGTGGAGAAAGATTTTAAGCCCAAGGGCCACATTCCCTTCTGAGCAATGTTCTGAGGGCCACATGCTAAAGAGGCCAGAGACTTCCCTACTTGTAAGAAATCCCATAGTCAAGGAAATTTGGGAGGAGGTGGCAGTGGCTGAAATTATAGAGACACTATTTCCCTAAGAGTGTGCCTATGTGCAGCGTGTATATCATCTGATGAAGTGGACTGTGGTCCATGAAAGCTTATCCCTTAACAAATTTGTTGGTCTTTACCATAAGACTCTTTTTTCACTACCACAAACTAATAAAGGTACCTTTCTTGAAATTCAAACCATTCTAGTTTATTATGTTATGGTTGCTTGTTTGTTACTGTTACAATTATTGAACAATTACACATTACACAAAAATAGAATATGTCTTACTTGAGCAGTCCTTCAGAGAGTATATTATTTCTTTTGCAGAAGACTGAAGTGAACAAAGGAAACTTTTATAACGGTAAATCCTAAAGAACTTCATTATTTGTAGCAGAGAAAAAGATCTTTATTGCCACCTTCCTAAATGTCCGTATACTGACACTACTCCGTATACTGACACTACAATATCTCTCGCGATGAAACAAAAGCTTATAGTGAATAAAATTAGCAAGAACATAGTAGTCTTTTCAAGAAAAGAAATAAAGACTTCCTAGCACTTTACATAGGAAATTGCTCTTGCATTAATTTTTTAACCTATAAATAATGTTGAGGCAATGTCAGTTCTCTGACGTTTGGTCTTAAGTAGATTTGAAACAGACACAATGTGTGCATAGCATGAATTGGAAGGATCTTTGTAAATCATTTTACTTTCTCCTGTGTTCAAAACAAATTAGAGTGTAATGTTTACATGTCTCTCAGCTGTTTATAGCTCTTACCTGACTGCTTTCTTTGGCAAAGCATAGCCACTCTGGGAAGCAGTTTTATTTTGTTTACTTACGTTGCTACTCAGACTGGGCTGTTACAGCTGTCTTTCAGCAAAATGCTCCTCGGATCTCTGATCCGCAAAGAGTCATTTATCCTACTTTTTGTCATTCTTTCTCATAACATTTAAGTGTTGCTGTTTGGTACAAATTACTACTAAAAGCACTCTATTCATTACTTGGCTAATATCTGGTGCTTATTCACAGGTAGCTTTGACTGCATTTTCAGCAGTTGGAAAGACTTGGTTGGTTGATTTCTTCATTTTAAAATCTAAATTTACTATGTGTAAGCCATTGTACTTAACAAAGCAAGCTTCTCACTGCAGTAGCACACTGCTTATTTGTTGGACGACGTCATCTGGAACAATCTATTGTGCTGAAGAATAAAAGCACCACTGCTGGGTTGAAATGAAGTTAGCTATTAGAATATTCTGATTTTAGCTGATAATTCTGTGCCCTTAAATCAAGGGTAGCCGACATAGTGCCCACCAGAGGTTGCTGGATCACAGCTCCCATCCGCCTCATGGCCAATTAGTAGGAATGATGGGAGTTGTAGCCTAGCAACACCTGGAGGGTACCATGTTGGCTACCCCTGTCTTAAGAATAAGTAGTGGCATTCTAGGAATGAAAAGAGAATTACCAGTATTGCATGGCTCTAGGGTCCAAAGTAGACACTGCACTAAACATTCAGCTGCCATTGCAAATAATAGTTGTGCATCTAGTTACCTCCTTCACAATATCTAACAGAACCTACCTCCTGCTGTTGTGATAAATTGCATTTTCCTCCATCACCAGCAGCAGCCAATGATGATAGGCAGGAGCAGGGAAGAAAACAGCAACATTGCAACAGGAAGCCCTTCTCAAGGTCATCCTCCACTGGCACTGGACAACAGTCAAGTTGGCAAAAATTAACCCCGCCCTTCCCCTTTATGTTGGAAGGGCTGTGGAAGCTTGGTTCATTTATTTGGGTTTGGTGGGAATGCCCCCATGTTAAAAACTGTTGGAATAGAGTATTCTCCATTATGTCTGCAATTGCAGGCCAACCTCTTTCTCCAAATCCTGCCTTAGCCCGACTATCTTTGGACATAGACGTAGGTTCCACCCTGCTACATAGAGAACTAGTAGGCATCTTACTGACTGCAGCATGATTAGTGATAGCTCAGTGATGAAAGAAGCAGATTGAAATACCTCTGAATATATGGGGGAATAATATCTGGGATACAGCAATGTCTGAGGATCTCGTCAGACAAAGGAAGGCAATTAAAGACATAAGAAATAATACACCTTCCAAGACACATAGGCCCCTTTAACTATGTTAATGGCCAAAATCAAGACCTTGTTAAACCAACTGCTCAGTATTCTCATTGGAGAGGATACATTAAATAATATGCTTGAATGTTGAATGTGCAATTGTATGTCTAGAAACAAAGGATAAAACACCATTAGATGCACTGCTGGATGTGTGTTTAATGGTTATTGTATTTGTTTAAAAACCAATGAAAAATTGTTTTTAAAAGTACCACTAGATATTGTTGAGGAGCTGGAACAATATTGGGGTACCTTTGACCAAATTATTATGGAATAAGTGTTGATAGTATAGTTCAGGCATCCCCAAACTGCAGCCCTCCAGATGTTTTGGCCTACAATTCCCATGATCCCTAGCTAACAGGACCAGTGGTCAGGGATGATGGGGATTGTAGTCCAAAACATCGGGAGAGCCGAAGTTTGGGGATGCCTGGTAGAGATTTGTAAAGTATATTCCTCAAGTCTGTGCACATGTGTGTGTATATATAAACACGGAGAAAGCCAAAAACCAGTAGACAGAAATCTGGAACATGGGAAGCTCCTTTATACCATGTCAGTTGGTTGGTCCAGCTAGCTTGGTACTGACTGGCAGCAGCTCTTCAGGCAGGAGACATTCCCAGTCCTACCTTGAGATGCTGGGGACAGAACTTGAGACCTTCTACATTCAAAGCAGATGCTCTACCTTTCAGAAATGGCAATATGTCTTTAATGTGATATTTCAAATAAGTTTTCATATTCAGTTCTGAGAGAAGATGCAAAGTCTTAATTGCTCTGGTGTTAAGTTGGTGATTTATTTTATTTAAGAGTATTGGAACATGGCTCCTTTTAGAGTGGTGTTTGTTAAATTGTCTTTTGGTATCCTTGGGTAGCAAGATCAACATAGCTGTGTTATTATGAGTAAAAGCAAGTTTGGAGAAAATAACAGGTGTCCCGGTAGTGAAAAGTCAATGAAAGAGTAAATCACTGGGACACACTTATTTTCTTTCTAGGTGAGATTGAAATAAGAGCCCTGAAATGAGCCTAAATAGGCAGCAGTGTAAGCTAGCAGCAAAGCAGTGATCAGCTTCTTAAATGAGAATCCTGAGTTGCATCAGGGCATGACCTCCTAACGGCTGACATTTGACCCTCTAGTCAGACAGCTCAGTTGGGCATTCTCTCAGGCCTGAAAAAGATTTATTATTTCAAATACGATGACTGGGAACATAGAATGACCTGTGCTTTGGAAACCAGTGGGACTTTCCTTGAGGGGCACAGGCAAGAGAGTAAAGAGTACGTAGAAATTAATGTTTGTAAGCTAGGAAATTAAGTGGGACTCTGCGCAGAGGAAGCATTTCTTAACCTTCGTAAATATGCAGACTGTTAAATAAAACAAGGAATCTCTCAGATGTGTAGATACACGTTCTGAATTTTGTCAGAAATTGGTAAAACTAAAACTAAGTTATGTTGTTTTAAGGTTTTGTTAATAGCTAAAATTCCTATTCCTATATTAATCCAAAAATAACATCTTCAGAAAGTATACTCCTACAGGCCTTTACAGTCATACAAATAAAGAAGAAACACAAGTGAATAAGTAGATGCAAATGATAAAGGGGAAGAGAGAGAGTTGTATATTTTTAGAACCCACCTTATTTCTGTGACTACTTTGCTTTAAACTGCATTTGACATTGTGTTTAAATTGATGTAATTGGAATTGGACGGGAGGAGCATGTGACTGTTGGTTCTGCTATATCTTGGTGGCTTTCGATACCATCAACCATAGTATCCTTCTGAGCATATGGATGTGGAAGAGAGCCTTCTCAGTGGCTGCTCTGAAATTTTGGAACTCCCTAGAGACACTAGACTGGTTTCCTCCTTGTTCTTCCACCGACAGACTTTCTTGTCCCAACAGGCTTTTGGGAACTGATCGCTTTTAATGAAAGAGCTGTTTCCGTGCTATTTTTATTGTAATTATTGGTATTGTTTTAATAGATTTCATATATGTATATAGTTTTAATTCTATCAACTTTTAATTGTTTTCAATGATTGCATTTTCTACGTTTTTAGCATTTTTACTGTTATCTGTAAGCTGCCTTGAATTCTGTCAGGGGAAAAGTTGGGTTATAAATAATTATAATTATAATTATAATTATAATAAAAAAATCTAGTCAAGACCTTGATGTAAGTTTACATCACTCGACAGATTGCAAGAAAAAGTCAGCAAAGCTGCATTGAAAACATGAACTTTATAAGTTAAAGATTTATGGTGGGTGGGAATGTTTAATTTGGGGCATTATATTAATGAGCATCTTATCATTCAACAACTTTTGGTTTGTCAAAATATGACATCAAGAAAATGTTTCTACTGTCATTGTAGTCACTGCTACTTCTGCTGACCATTTAAAAGAAAATAACGGGGGGGGGGAATCAACTTGTGGGCTAGAAGTTTCAGATAACAAAATTATAATTCCTCAGCTTTCAGCAGCTTTGTAATGGATCTTTTACCTCCAGTCTATGTCACAGAGGTTTTAAAGCACTATTATAAAGCTTTCATTGTACAGTGAAACAGTCTCTTTTTTTTGTAGCCAAAAAGTTTTTGAAAGTTCCCATCATGTTTTTTTTCTTGATGAAGGGAGGGGGGTTCATTTTATATCTTAAATGTTTCATTTTGACAATATGACAGCTTATGTCACTGTTGTTAATATTATTGGTTTTAAAAGCATATTTTCCCCATAAAGCACTGAACTAGGGCTGAGGAACCTGTCTAGCATGCCTAGTGGTCAGAGATGATGGGGTGTAATCCAGCAACATCTAGACATCCATAGGTTCCTCATACCTGCTTTAATGAATAAAGTATCGCTATAACTAAGCACCAATTTGCTGGATCCAAGAGTTCTCTTCTCCAATGGAAGGAAGGAGGGCAAGTCTCCTTTTGGAGGTAGCTACCTTTGGATGTTTAAAAAAAAAAGAGTGTAGATCCTCTCCTAAGAATACTTTTATATCACTGTATACATGGAGGTGAAATTTGTTGGGCCTTTCCCTGTAAAGTTGGTTGGGGAAAATCTCCCTCCCAGTTTTGGGGGCTTTCTGGTCATGCCTCCAGCCTTGAATCTGCATAGCAGCTGAAAGGATGTTCAAGTGGGCACTTAGGCACCAGCAGGAAAGAGGACATGGATCTGTCTGAAATCTGCATATGCTAATTATATGTATAGATGTAAATCTACCACAATTTAACCAGAAATACATCTTACCAAAGTGGGGAAGACTTTAACCTGTCTAAGGTCCTCCATCTTCTGTCCAAGTGCTATTTATAGGCAATTTCTCTCCTTTCTTATATTTCCCCCTTTATTTATTTCAGCCGTTTGTATACCACTAAATCACAATCATCTCTAAGCTGTAGATAGAAGACCCAATACTGCAAAAATGAGTTGAAGCTATAAAATCAGAATTCAGTTTAAAAGCCTGATGGATTTTATTTTTAAGTGCATTCAGTGCCAGAAGTTCAACAGGGAGCCTATCTAACCTCAACTGCAGGGGAGTTCTACAAAATTCAGCCCACAATATTAAGCACACAGCTCCTTGTGGATCTGTGCTATGAAAGTAACTAACAGTGACTTTCACAAATATCTCAGTGATTGAGCAGGGATATAAGGGATTAGGTGGTCTCTTCCTGGACCTAAGTTGTTAAGGGTGAATTAATACAAGAACATTGAACCTGACTCAGTACCTTATGGGCAGCAGGTGCAAGCTTTTGAGCATTGGAGTTGTGTGCTGGCAATAGCCTATCCCAATTAACTATCTTGCTGCAGCATTTTGCAGCAGCTTGTGCCTCAAAGGGTAGCCCAACATAGAGCTAATTGCCGTAATCAAGACTTGAAGTCACAGTTGCAAAAATCACTGCAACTGAACTAACCCTGGCCAAGAATGGTCATAGCTGGTGAAAGGCCCTCCAGGCAACTGAGGCTATCTGAGCCTGGAGCAACAAAGAAAGATTCAGTAGCACCCCTAAACTCCATGCCTGTTCTTTCAAGGGACTACTGTCCCATCCAAAACAGGCAGCTGGCCTCTCTCCTAGATATGGGAACCACTTTTCACCCATGGTGCCTCTGTCTTTCCAGGGCTCAGACTCATCATTTTGAGCCTCATCCACTCCAGTACTGCTTCCAGAAAACAGTCTAGACCAGGCATCCCCAAACTGTGGCCCTCCAGATGTTTTGGCCTACAACTCCCATGATCCCTAGCTAACAGGACCAGTGGTTGAGGAAGATGGGAATTGTAGTCCAAAACATCTGGAGGGCCAAAGTTTTGGGATGCCTGGTCTAGACTCTAGGTCATTCACAGCCTCTCCTGAGTCACATGTTATGGAGAAGCAGAGCTGCATTGCACCAGCAAACTGGTGATCCTTTCCTCCAAAACTTGGACTGGACAGCCTGTCA